>NW_027466519.1:6017500-6315000 GCF_050575085.1 Anarhichas minor | reverse complement strand
ATTGAAATTAACTGGAATTTCTCCTTTTTGCAATTAATAAGGGCTTTTCAGCATCTGAGAGATTCAAGTTTGCATCCCTGCTTAAAAACATTTGTTGATTGTCGTTATAATAGAATAAATTGGGAGGAAGAAAATCGATATAAAACCTTGTGGTACGCTTTGGAAAATGCTCAGCAGTGATGTAGACTGCAGTATATACTGTATGAGTGTTGCTGAAACACACAAAAGCACCCGTGTGGTCCTTTAAGGTTGTTTGTGCTGTCAAGTTCAACATCTTCAGTGATATTCATCCATTCGATTTAATAAAACTTGAGTTGGAGTCAGACCCAGTTTTAGGTGTAAATGTTCGACCAGGTTCCCGCTCACTGTGCTGCGGCCGCCCCTCCAGTCGGTGGGGGTTTCTGCGAGTCCTCCGCCTCCTCTGCGATGGTGCGGTAGTGCTGCGGCTGGTTCTGAGCCAGCGGGGAGTCCGTCTGTGTGAACAGCACCGGGCGGTTCCTCAGGGGCAGCCTCAGCAGGAACCTCCGAGACGTCACCAGGTCGCCGTAGCCCTGCGCGTGGGAGAAGGCGTAGCCGGAGCGACGGGTGCTGATCCGTCTGGTGGGGGGGCGGCGAGGCGCCGGCGCCGGCAGCGCCTCCTTCCGCACCTTATGTCTCACCTAGAGGAGGGACAGAGGGACCAGTCTTTACTGCAGACTTCTTAATATGGGCACATTTGCTCATTCAGAAGGGTTTATTGCTCCTCATTATTCATGATAGTATACACATACACACCTACTTGTATATTCTTATACCATCATGTGACCTTAGAATTATTAGAAGGCTCTAGTCTATATCTAAATATCCATAATATACAAGTGACAACTGTGTCTGATACTGTGACTACCTCATAGATTACACCAGTTAAGGCCAACATTTCATATGTAGCAATCTGAGATGAGCAGCTACTGAATGTTTCAGTGTCTGATGTGATGCTAACTGTTTATATCTCGTGTACAGCTGAATGACTCCCTTCAGTAATAGGTGATTTTATGTATTAAAACAAAGTAAGACTGAATGATAGAACCTTATAATTCCAATGTCTCAACATTCAAACATATTCCAGATGTTGGTCATGAACATTAAACCAAGCAAATGTGACCGCAGGAGACTGTGGGTATTCTTCTTATCCATGATAGTTAAATGACCTTATTATTTGGCATATATCATATTCTACCACCCAGAGAGCTTCATGTATTGAGGTAGAACAGATTCCCGTGTCATGTGGTCGTCTCACCTTGTCGTTGGCGGTGGGCCGAAGCTGAATGAGGATGAAGCGGAAAGCCACCACCGGCAGAATGCAGAGGAGGGACGTCAGGAAGACGGTGAGCCAGACGTTGGGCTGGTTCAGAGAGTTTCTTGCTGTGCCTGGAATCATCAGACCAGCAGCAACGATCACACAGTAAAAGCGTTTATTACCATACGACCATATAATTATTGTATATGGCTTGTAGGTGACTTTTTGTTTTTTTAGCAATTTGAAGACGTGGGCAGCACCAATCTGCCTCTAAGAATGAGCTGAATGTACTCACCGATGAAGGGGAAAGAGGAGGTGAAGATGAGGAACATGCCGTTGCTGTACATGGTTAATGTGACGGCGAAGTAAGCGGCCAGGCTGCCCCACACAAAGAACTGGTTCACTGCCGTCCAGTAAGAGGTGTCCAGACACAGCTGCAGCGATGCAAAAGCACTTTCTATTTTAAATTCAGCCGCACATATTTATTCATTCATAAGGGCGGGTGCTATGAAAGAAATCCTCCACAGTACAAGTCACTTTGCTGCAAGCAAAAATGGCAATTTGACAAATACACTAAAATGAGCACATCCGGGCTAATCCGGTCATTGATACGGAAATGGTGCCACCTCAGCGTGCCGTGCTGCTTCTCGGTGTTCCTCACCTGCACGCTCATCACGATCAGCAGACAGGTCTGCGCCAGCAGAGCAAAGGACTGGTAGTCGGCGATGTCTTTGCCGTCGTCTCGGACCGTGTCGTGCATGGCGGCCCACGGGATGAAGAAGAGGATGAGGGAGCTGTAGCAGCTGTGCATCATGCAGCGCACGAAGGCCTTCTTACTGAAGTATAGGTTGAGCTGGCCCGGAGTGTAGAGCTGAGGGTACTGGAAGCTCCAGCGGTCATTCACGTCCTGCAGACACAGAGGAGAGGAGAGAGAAGAGGATGCAGGTGGGGTGTGAAGTACTGAGACATGATATGATATTAATCAGAAGAACATGTTGAATTTGAGTCTGTGAGCTAAATAGCTCAAAGTAATTGAATATTAACTTTCCCCTTTGTGCATACCTGGTCAAAGATGCTCATGCCGAGGACAGGAAGTGCCGTGTAAACCAGGTTGTACAATGTGATGAACCACTCGTCATACACAGTCTATGAGCACGAAAAACAAAGAGGGCATTAAACATGTAAATATAGCATTAATAACATTGTATCTATTAACGTTGAACATTTGATAAATATGGGAAACCGTTTGTATTGTGCTGATGTACAAGTGTCCGTACAGGTCTCTCCAAGTTCATTTGAGCTTATAGAGCATATCTGTTGAGTTGTTCCCATAGACTTTATATGTATATGTTTATGTTATATATACTCCTATTGGTTTGCGGACTGCCGTTTGAAGTCTCGACTTCGGTATTTTGACCGTCACCATCTTGTTTTTTTGCAACCAGAAGTGACATGCGAGGGTGGAGCTTATCTGTATCTGTTCAACCAACAAAATGATCTGTCTCTGGGTACATCCCAAGTCTCTTAATTGCATCCCCGTTTCCCTCACTTGCGTCCTTTCCTTGCGTCTTAGTCCCTCCCACCAGGGATGCATGGAGGAAACCATGCGAGGAGAGAGGAACGAGGAAATATGTTTTAAGAGACATGAGACGTCCTTTCCTCAGCTGCGTCACGTGAAGCGACGTCTGTTTCTGATGACGGTGGCTGATGATCACAGCTGGATCAGCTGTCAGTCGGCTTTAACAGCTGGAGAGACTTTTGATACGTTTGTGTCTGTTCACATGATCACTGTATTTAATAATAGTAACTAATAATACTAATAACTAATAAAGACACACAGTAATCACCACTGTAGAGGTGTTTCTCTCTGTAGTCTGTCAACAAACTGTGTCCTGTGTTCTGTTTATAAGCGCAGGATCCATTTCTACCGGCGGAATGCGATCGTCTTATTTATGAATTATTTGCGTCTGTACGTTTTGAAATTGTGACTGTGGCGTCATTATTAAATAACCCAGAATATGATTATTGTTTCTCTTAAATGATAAAACTCATCAAACACTCAGGAATGATGTAAAAAGTGTTTCATCTCTCCAGCTCTCTCTGACTTTAATTGTATTCATAATAAAAGTTATTGAGGGAAACATCAGATCATGAAAACACAAATCTTTCTAACAAATGAAGAAAGTTGTTTGTGGTCGTTTTGTTGTTCAGTCAACAATGAACATTTATTTAAACCAGATGGTGAATCAGAAACCTAATCAAATATAAACTAGAGTTTATTCTGTGATCCGTCTTCACTCTGGTATGAAACTCAAGTCAGTCAGTCCGATGGCTGCAGCGTCCAATCACATGACTGATGAACAATGAGGGGGCGTGTCGGCCGTTAAAAGACTTCCTGGAAGTCTGTTCTCGTGGGTCCTCGCTCATGGCTCCTCAGAGATCCCTCCTCCCTCCTCCATCCTCCATCCTCAGAGCTACATTAGAGCTTTGGGACGGCCGTCAATATGGCGGCGCAGAAACAACTTCCGGTTCAAGCGAGGATCGAGGAGCGAGGAAATGAGAATTAAGAGACTTGGGATGTACCCTCTGTATTCAGAAAGAGGACAGGAAGTGGGCGTGGTTTATTCTGGAACTCACCTGAATATTATTCGATTATTTTCTAACCTTATATTCATTCACAATGCAATTTGTGTGCAATTAAAGCATCAGATTTATTTAATATTGGCATATTATTACATATGAAATATATATATTTACATTTCTTTAATATGCATTATTCTTAGAGTGAATCGTGTGCCTCACTTGATCACACATTTTTTTTACTCTGCAAGTAACCCGTTAACATGATGTGACATCATACCAAAACCTGTCCCTCACCTGAGCAGAGAAGCCGCAGAAGAAGGCATACCAGAAATGCACGAAGGTGAAGGTGAAGTTCTTGTAAAAGAAATATTGCAGGAACTTGCACATGCGCAGGTAGGACCAGCGACCGTGCACCAGCAGGAGGCGCTGAAGGTAACGGAACTGGGCGAAGGAGTAGTCGCTGGAGAGAACCGCCTGCATGCCCTCCTGACCGCTGATACCCACACCGATATGAGCAGCTGGAGGCCGGACAGAAAGCAGAAAAACACGGTTCTAACTATCGACCAAGTGTTTGCTCTTACTGTAAATACATCTGTCTGATTCTGGTAATAGTGCCCTGAGATGAATGAGCTCACCCTTGATCATGCTGACGTCGTTGGCCCCGTCGCCAATGGCCAGAGTGACGGCCTGCTTGTATTTCTTGACCAGCTGAACCACCTGGGCCTTCTGCAGAGGGGTGACCCTGCAGCAAATCACTGTCTGACACATGCATGCTGTCCTCAGCAGCTCCAGCTGCAGGTCCGTATCCAGTGCGAAGGCCTGAGGACCAAAGGGAAGACGGGATGAGAGGACCGCGATGAGGTCATGAGTCAACACAACCCCACTTTAAAAAAGCCTTCTTACCAGACTGTGCCCGTTTATAACGAGGCCATAATCTCCGTCCACCTTCTCGTCCTCCACTCTCTCCGTCTTCTGAAGCCAGAACAGGCCGGCTCGAGCCTTGATCACAGACGGCTCCTCCGCTGAGTCTGGACACATTATCCTCCGAGCATTCCTGACAACATGAGGGCATGGGGATGGTCGGTTGAGTTAAAGAAAAGCTCTTTTTTTGTTTGTTTTTCATGAACTGTACTTTTTCCAAAATAATAGTTTGGGATCTAAACTAATTGTTTAACTTAAACTCATTACTAACTAAAAGTACTTTGCCAACAATTAAAACACGATGCCAGCAGGGCTTAGAGTTCAATGGTGGACTTTAATCAGCCACTCCTCTTCTTCATGGGTGTTTGTCAGTTAACATAATGCAAATGAAATCAAGGAGCCATTGTTTAAAATACAGTTATCATAGTAAACTGCATATTTGAACAGTAACTAAGGGGGCGGGGCACTGTCATAAAGAGCAGCACTTAGCATATCAGTCACTATACAAAAAAAAAGCATCAAATGTATGTCAAATTGTGTCGAATACATTATCAGTCCTTAACATGTTTTGTCCTCTTGAGAAAAGACATTTCTCTTTGTCATTTCTTTCGGGCCGACTCACCGTAGCTCCTCTTTGACTGCTTCAGCCGTGTTGGCTGCCACAACGAAAATCTCCTTCATCTCCTCTCTGAGCATGTTGCAGGAGTAGCCGATGTTCTCCGCCGTCTCTGTTTCAAACCGTCCACAACAGTTACTGTGATGCAAATCATCGGGCAGACATGCCAAACATTCCCTCCGTGACGTCTGGTTAATTTACACATGAAACAGCGTGTTTATGGTTAGGGTTCATGACACATGATTAGATCAACAGTGAGAGAATAGGAGAAAATATACCACATTACTATTTTACCCTTCTTGAAATGTGTGATTGGAACAGGAACATGAAGTGTGTGACACTAACCCTGTTTATCACCAGTCAACACCCAGATCTTGATGTCAGCTTTAGCCAGTTGCTCTATGGTCTGTGGAACGCCGTCCTGCAGCTTGTCCTCCACAGCCGTCGCTCCCAACAGCTAAAACACACGGAGTACAGGGTGGACGTGTCAAAAAGGATTTATTCTGTGTGTAAAAATGTTCTTTCTCTGGCAGAATTAAAACATGAATAACTACATTCATTTAAATGAAGCAATGCTGGTTTAATTTGCCGTTAAATCTGCATATGAGATATTTTTGTTGGTCTGAGGTCTTCATAATTACTCGTTGTTGGTTACTGTATATCTGTATTTAAACTTTTTGCTGAGCCAATCAAACTATGCAGCGACGTGTCGAGGCATTCAGCGGGTGGACTAACCTGCAGGTCTTTCTCTATCTCTTCATAAAGCTGATCCAGCCTCTCCTCTCGGTCCCCCATTGCGGTGCTAGCCTCGTGGTGGCGCAGTTTCCACTCATCCATGTAGCTCTCATCCAAGTCCTTGTAGGCCAGGACCAGCGTGCGAAGGCCGTCCCCTGCATACTCCTGTTCCAGTTGGACAAATCAAAAATTGAATTTAAAAAACTTTAGTTTAATATCGGCAAACATGGTGCGAAAAAACACAGACGGCATGACTCACGTTGAGGTGTCCGGTGGTCACCTCCTTCAGCTTGTTGCAGGACGGGTGCAGTCTTTCATAGATGATGGTGTCGGCTCCTTTGCAGTAAAGAGTCAACTTGCCTTCGGGGCTACGCACTGGAACACATGTTGGAAGTCGTGAGGCGACACATAGACGTTCATTATAGGTTGACATGATGTGCCTTCTACTAACGAGTAAAAGACACATACATCTCAGTTATCGGATCGTCCTTGAATGCACCAATGGGGATTTGAAACCATGAAGGCAACAAATGACTTTGTATGACGGCTTAAATAACTTAAGAAAATTCTCTTAAAAAATCTATGGAGACTCAAACGTCCTATTTTGGCAACATGAAAGACATAGTTTGAACCACTGCTGTCTCTCACCTATGACCGACATTCTCTTGCGTACGTTGTTGAAGTCGAGAACGGCCAGGAGTTCGTAGACCACCTGTCGGCCCATCTCCACGGCCGTGATGGTCTCTGGCGTGCGCGAGCGGAACACAAAACCGAAGTTCCTCGCCGCGGTCACCAGAGCGCCCTCGTCGGGAGACTGAGCCTGATAGAAGAGCTCGCCTGCCAGGAGATGAAGACAATAGAGAGGAGAGAAGAGAGAAAGTTCAGATGTGAAAATGTGTGTCGTGGGTTTTGCACTGCTGTCAGTCACTGGGTCCTTTTTAACACTGCCATTCAAAATGGTTAATATGAGGAGGGAAAAGATGTAAGAGTAAAAAAAGAAAGAGAAGGAATCTGTATAATTCAGGGCTGAGCTCACACACATTTCATCACCAGAGACAGAACATACACGTTGTGATTCTTCTGTTTTAAAGCTCTGCATCCCTGTAGCAACAAAGCGACGCTCACCCTCTTTCTTTTCCTCGGGCATGACGGTGTGGCACAGAGCCAGCAGACGGAAGAAGGCCTGAGCCTCCGGGTTTCCCTCTCTCACCGTCTCCACCAGACTGTGGTCGTGAAAGAAGAACTTTGGATCGGCCAGCTGGTTCCAGGAGAAGTCCACTTTCTCACTCTTCTGCGGGGTAAAAGAAGCAGACAAGAGAGACAAAAGAGTTGGAGTGGTACACACAATTCACAAAAATACACAACAGTGTGTCAGTATTCTTCTCTCACCTCCGTTATCTCTACCCTTTGTCCAGAGAAGTCGAACAGCTCCCCTGAATAACAGAGACATACACTCAATCAATCATTCAGCCCACGCTGGTGCGTCCATGCAACTGAACTTTGTATGTGAGCAGAGCAGCTCACCGTAAGCTTTCCCATTGATGGAGCACTTGTTGAAAGTCATGATGTTCTGCGTCAGGGTGCCGGTCTTGTCGCTGAAGATGTATTTGATCTGGCCCAGCTCCTCGTTGAGCGTGGTGGTCCTCGCCTGAGCCGGGGTGTCGCTCTTGGGGTAATACATCTTCCTGTCCCAGTCGATGAAGAAGCTGTTCCCCAGACGGATGATCTCCACACTGACATCGACACACATGGGGGGGGGAAGGAGTGTGAGACTAAGACTCTTTGAACTTACGTCGCGATAACTTTCGTCACTTTTCCGATTTCGTCGTCGTTCTTGGCCGGAACGCACCTGACGTAGAGAGAGATAGGCACCACCGTGTTGAGCACGATGACGTAGGACCAGAAGGAGAGGAAGGAGGAGAGGCCGGCGTTAACCCCTTGCTCACGGGGGAGGAAGATTGTGAACACTGAGCCCTCCCTCACCTCCCAGATTCCATTGCCGATGGCCAGAACGGTGCACATAGACGCCAGGAAGCCGAAGATCTGATAAGAGTCAAGATATCACACATCTCAATATAAAAAAAAAAATATATGTATATATGTATTTATGTGGCAGTGGGCACGGACATGAAACTCACACACAACACCAGGACATTCATCAGGTGATCAATGCTCGTCCGTTTGAATATCGTCTTTCCACTGTTCTGCATCAGCTTGGTGTCGGGACCTGGAGAGATTCCATCGCTTGTTATTATCCATACGCTGAAGGGAAAATCTTGATCTGTCATTAATACGTAGGGAAGTTTGTACTTATAGTATTATAGTGATTTACTTTTTTTATTTACTTTCTTATTCACTTTTTCTATGTAGGCCTATACTGTTACAATGTAACTAACTATAACTTGTACTTTACTCAGCGACTGCATGCCGGCCTGTTAAATGCAAGCTACAGTGGGGATAGTTTAATTGAGTCGTTTTGAAATGTTCATCAAATTCAGTGGATAGCTGCTCTAAAAACAACCTTTTTGTTGCCCTGGAGTCGTTTAGGTTCAATATGTTTTCCTGCTCTCACCTCAACAGACTGTTGGTATTTAACTTAACTTACCAATACTATTCTACTTACCAATACTATTCTACTTACCAATACTATTCTACTTACTAATACTATTCTACTTACCAATACTATTCTACTTACCAATACTATTCTACTTACTAATACTATTCTACTTACCAATACTATTCTACTTACCAATACTATTCTACTTACCAATACTATTCTACTTACCAATACTATTCTACTTACTAATACTATTCTACTTACCAATACTATTCTACTTACTAATACTATTCTACTTACCAATACTATTCTACTTACTAATACTATTCTACTTACCAATACTATTCTACTTACCAATACTATTCTACTTACTAATACTATTCTACTTACCAATACTATTCTACTTACCAATACTATTCTACTTACCAATACTATTCTACTTACCAATACTTGATATTATCTTTGCAAATGTTATTCATTCTTATTCAATGCCGTATATACTGTCATGTCAATTCATGACTCACACACACACACACACTGGAACTGGTCTGTCTTGTGTAGCGCGAGCGCCCTCTGCTGGGCCCCTGCAGACGTGAGTGGTGCGCCCCCAAGTTTATCCGTTCCACGTGCAGTTTTTTTGTTGCGACCACATAATATTTCCGGTGGGAGCAACAATTTACCTCCGAAGATGACCAGACCGAAGCACCACTCGGTGTTCCTCAGGGTGCATCCTCTGAGCAGCACCTTGTCATTGTCCAGAGAGTAGGTCTGTCCGTCCAGGGAGAGGGTTCCTCTGAACTTATCTAGACGGTTGTTGGGAGGCTCACACCGCACTTCACCTGCGAGAGAGAGAGAGAGAGAGAGAGAGAGAGAGAGAGAGAGATGGGGGGAGAGAGGGGGGGGGGGAGAGACAGAGAGACAGAGAGAGACAGAGAGAGGGGGGGAGAGAGAGAGAGAGAGAGAGAGAGAGAGAGAGGAGAGACAGATAAAGAGAGAGAGAGGAGAGACAGAGAAAGAGAGAGAGAGAGAGAGAGGGGGGAGAGAGGGGGGGAGAGACAGATAGAGAGAGAGAGACAGAAAGAGAGAGAGAAAGGGGGGAGAGAGAGAAAGAGAGAGAGAGGGGGGGAGAGAGACAGATAGAGACAGAAAGAGAGAGAGAGGGGGGGAGAGAGAGACAGAGAGACAGAAAGAGAGAGACAGAAAGAGAGAGAGAGAGAGAGACAGAGAGAGACAGAAAGAGAGAGAGAGAGAGACAGAGAGAGAGATAGAGAGAGACATCAGCAACACAGCTAAGTTAACACTTCGATAGTGTGATGTATTCATGAGGAAAAGTAATTATTTAGTTCTACACTTCATTGTGTAATTTCCATTGTTTGTACCTCGTTTTTTTACCACAGCTCTAACACAAAAAGGATGAATTTGAATGAAAATGAATACAGAGAAATCCCCATATCTTGACCAAATATCCAGCATAAATACTGTTTCTTCACCCTTGAAGCCGGCCAGCGAGTCGGTGCGGTCCCCCATGTCTCCGGTTACAGTCAGGGCCTGTTTCACCTTCAGATTGGTTTCACTGGGGGAGACACCGAGAGCACGTGAGCAGGACCCGACTGAAGGGGGGAAATCCAAGACCAGTGTGAGACACCATTGGCACGTCAGCCACGCACGCGCACTTACCCGTCCAACTCAGCCGTTTCCACGTAGACCAGGTTAAGAGGCTCACTGCTGGACAGCAACATGAGGTCGGCCTTAAAAACGAAAGCGTTGAATACAGAGAAAGTAGATCATACATAAACTTTATTATCACTCAATAGAACGTTGTCTTGGGCTCAGTGGTCCTGTTGTTATCACTGAAATCATCAAAGTGTAAGTGCTGTAAAAGAATCTTTATCGTGGCGTCTTCATACTCACTGTGACAAACTGATTATTCTCCAGCTTGATTATGTCTCCAACCTGAACATTCATCCATTTTTCATTTCTCAGTCTGCCAGAAAAATGAAAACACACGACAAGATCACAACACTACAGAAAAAAATATATATCTACATGACCTTTTGAAGCTCAAAAAGCTGTATATTTGTACTTCCTATCATTTATTAGATGTATACAGTGTGGAATTTGCATGGCAAATGACTCACTCTCCATCGATGAGGACGTCCACCATGCGGTTATTCACCTGCTTGTCGCTTCTGTGCCGGTTCTACTCAAAACAGGGAAAACATTTACGATTAAATTTGCATGTTTGAACTACTTTCTGTCTCAACGATTGAGCGGAATCCCCCACAAGGCGCCAGGAGATCGATTCCTTCTTACTAAGTCATCGCTGGCGTCTTTGACGGCCGTTATGGCCAGCACCAAGAACAGAGGGACGGCCGTGGTGAACCAGGACAGAGAGGAGACTTGCGGGATGAGCTGTCAACGGAACCGAACGCACACATTTAAAATGCTTTAATACCATTATCTATATTATAATGTGTCTGCATTATATAATCCTCTTTTTACACGTGCATCAAATATTCTGGAAGCTAAATACCGTCAGGTCAAAGGTCAAAGTCCTACCCCAAATATTTTGCAAAGACTATCCGTCTATCACGCCGCTATCAGTGAGCATACATACCCATAATCCCCTACTGCCTACATTTGTGATGCACAGTCCACGTTGACCCGAAACAAAGGCACAGTGTTTACCTGGAGGACCATGAGGAAGAGGAAGTAGGCGTTGGCGAGCCTCCCGAACTGCTCGAAGAGGTTGAGCGGCAGGAAGGTGAAAAGGTTGTATTTGGAGGTCTTGATGGCGTTGTCCTGAAGGAAGAGGGAAGTGACAGATGAGAGGTGGCAAAAGCAGACGACCGTTTATCCGTCTCACGTCCATACTTACGGCATAGTGGTAAGACAGGTTGAAAGGTCTGTCGTTCGCTCGAAAGAGTCTCTCCACCTCTGCGAGACAAATAACGATGGGACAAATGGGTCTCTTTAATTGTTAAGGTGTGTAGTTTGTCCACTGTGTAGCTACCAGAAGAACCTTTTAAGAACATTCAATGTGCAAGTTGTGAGCTCCAGATCTCACCTTTCTGTTCCTCTTTCCCGCACAACGGGCGAAAGTACGACGTCAGCGACTCCATCTTTAAGCTCAGCGTCTCCACATCTCACGCCTGGAGAAAGAGCATCACATTCACTGATCACAGAGGGATGGAGAGCCAAGGAGGCCGAGAGACATTTCTTCTTAGCTGGACCGAAAAAAAGAGATTCAGCGACTGAAAGGGGAACCGGTTTGTTTATTGGAGGTCTTGTTTGCGTACGATTACGGTTAAGACTCTGGTTTGCTCCGACAGCCGTAAAAAACGGACAAAAAATGAAAGTATGTTTCCATAAAAGCTCGAAGGCAACATGACGTCAGGCGCGAAAACAAAGACCTGCATGAGGTGATATCGGGCGACATCCTTGAGACCTTCTTTTTATCTGCGCTGCAGAGCTATAAACGCATGGAGGCACTCCCTTCTCAACCCTTTGTACCAGAGGGAAGTCTACGGCGGATAATCCATAACCACAAAGATCAAGATAGCCATGTGACCGTGAACGTTTGACTTGCTCACAATGGTCTTTGAATATGCAGCAGAAAATCTATAGTTCTTGCTTGGTGTTTGTGTTTTTTTCACCTGCGGATAAGTACCAAAACGGAACAGGAAGAATGCAAAATGTCTACATCCATAACAATAAAATATTAAGAAGTAATCGGTGGCCGATCCTCACCCTGGCTATATAGCAACTTATTCCCCTGTATTCTTTTTCAACACAAGACAAATAGAGTTGGATGTCGTCCACGTAAAACAGAAGATATTAAATGGTCTCTCAGGTGCAGTAGATGGGACATATTTTGTCACCGTTACACTGCGCTGCTTAGCAATGTCCTGACTTGTCTCCCTGTACAGCTCAGACCACTAAAGCCTGCTCCAAACCAAAGGGATTGGTCGGGCAAGTGTCTCACGCTCGCATAACTAATGGAACAAATAGGCTCCGACTTTGATTTAAAATGTGACTCACATTACAAAAGGGTTTGAAATGAGAGTCTCTTTTTTCCCCCTAAAGTGCTGTACAGCCACCATTTCTCCAATGTCTGCAAAACAAATGAAAAAGCAGCCACATACCTCAAACAAATAAAAAGTGACTTCCTGTGCACGGTCCTGCTCACACACACACACACACACACACACAGATACAGGAACACGGGGCCTCAACGGAAAACAATAGAGACAAACTTCAATCCTCCCTCTGCTTCCGCCTCAGGTGAAATAAATCCAGTCCCCCCCCCCCCCCTCGTCTGTGCTCTGTCTGGACTCCCAGGCACCGCCGGAGAACAGGGTTTGACCGGGGGCCCTCCAGCAGGGATGAAAGACGTGCAGGATGGACGACAGGTGAAGCGGTGTGGTGGTGATAGAGAGGCGCCTAACAGTGGTTCGGTTTCAGGTTGAAGCAGGAAGAGCAGCCCGCCCCATGACGCCTAACAGCTCAGGCCTAAAGCAAACAGTGCAGCGATCTTTGGACCTGGATGCAGAGGCGGCGCAGGAGTGGAAAAGGGGGAAGTAAAAGAAACTAACACGGGCCCCCGGCCAATCAGGGGCCGGCGTTACGGCGGTCAGGTAGCACACACCCTGTGACGGGTACGGGTGCTCGGACCCAGGACTTGTTCCTTCTCACAGGCATCGGTTACTTGAAGGATAGAGAGGGTTTTTTTAATGATTTACTAAAATGTCAACTCCAAATATTGTGACTTCATGGCTGACAGAAATGGAATTTAATACCTGGACTAGAACACAAAGGGAGGGCTGTGTGACGTCCAGGGGACCTCAACACGAACAGCTTGCTGAATTAGTTATTGTGTGTGTGTGGTGTGCGCACCACATACAACACACACATAAACCTGCCTGCGTGGATGTTGTCAAACAGACCTGATGATTGTTTTTTCGAGAAGATGGAACTCAACAGAGAACACTTGAAAGTATGTCACGTGGATCAATTCACAGACATTCAAAGTGGAAAAAGAAGAAGAAAGAAACCCAGTGTGATGAGAATCAAAGAACATATTGCGTTTCATAACGTTTGCAGTTGTTGCCAATAAGAGAAATCATGCTAAAAAAAGCTCTGATGTAAAGGCCTGAATGTTGAAGTTGTATGAATTTATACAGCAACTTGTGAAGGCCAGACAATAGATCTGTTTGGTTTAATAAATAAGACGTAATAAAATAATGAAATCGATTTACTCTTTTTATACATGGATGAAACCTTTCCCCCATCCTGTGCGCCAGTACAACCAATACCTGCTGCTGATTGGCCGGGACCGTGTTGCGTGGCTCAGCCCGACCCACTTTGTTTGTTTTAATGGTTCTAGCAACAGCCAGCGGACCGAGAGGACATTTATCACTTAATCACACAAACACAGCTGGATGAGAATCGCTCACTGCAACTTTGAGAAAAATAATTAAAACACTGAGACCGAAAAACTACATTTCTCGGCCATCTTTGTTATGCCATCACTCATGATTTCACGCTCCTCTCAGTTGATGCCACGCCCCCCCCCCCCCCCACGCCAGATCAAGGCCATGAGTCTGAAACTGAAATAAATAGGATCTGAAAATTTAAAATAAAAAGATTTGAAACCGAAAAAATAAATTTTGAAACAAAAAAAAATAAGATCTGAATCTGAAAAATATAAGACCTCAAATATCTAAATATATATGAAAGTGGAAAATGAAAAATAAATATTTTATTTATATTTAATTTAATTTAATTACCAAAATTTGAACTTTCAGTTTCAATTAGTTTTTTTCTAATGATCAAAATGATCCATAAACAATCAGCAGTCAATGTCGTATTGTACTGGGAAAAAAACCAAACAGGTACAAACATTTAGAGATACTTCTCAAATACTTTATACAAAATTCATTAACGACAACGCTCAACATGGTGACTTCAACATTTACAAAGAAAACACCACACGGATGCAGTTACAATGACCGATATACTGTTCTTGTTAACTATTGCAGTGATTTAGTGGCAGTGCAAGGGTTAACAAATTTAGAAAATATAGAATTAAAGAACACAATAAAAAGTGAACATTTGTAGCTTGGCACAAGGAACGTGTTTATCAAAGAATGGCTATGAGACGTCTGTATTCACAATGGATCAGTTCCTGTAACAAAGAGGAGGAGAGGTTCTACAGGCGGTTTAAAATGTACACAAACACACACACACACACACACACACACTCATATTACCGCAATATCCATCCTTCATTAAAAGTAACACTTTAATATTCTTCCATCAGTTAGGAGCAACTTCACTGGCACACATCTCACTGTATATCAGGACAGAGGGTTCACAGGAAGCGTTTACAATCAGACACTAAATAAACAACATGGCTGTAAAGAAACCCGCCTAGTAACAGTTACGACGCTTTTGCAATATCGTCAAAGATAAAAAGTAGAAAAAATGATAAGGAACATCACTTGGAAAACGTATTTGACATCATTATGGGCAAAAATAAAAAAAATAAAATAAAAAAAAATAAAATAAAAACTGTCCTCATTGCAGAGATACAAGGAAATAAAAAAAATGTAATTAAAAAAGAGAAACATTAGTTTTTCCCCCGTAAGTAAGGCCACTCATAGACAGAGCAGTGATGTAAACCAGAAATAAATCTACACTCAATGTTCAGATATCCTTTCTTTTTTGGAAGAAAACGTTGTTACCTGAAAGTTTAACATATATTTCTTCACTATAAATGAACTATTGTAAAATACAGCCATCGCTATCGTCGGTCAACGTCACGAGTCGCCGCCAACAGACGCTGACTGGACACTTTTTAATGTGCCTCTGACTGCAGTAACGGCAGCAGCTCGAGTCAGACTCACCACCCGGCAGTAAACGACATTTTTGAAACGCTGTCTTCGAAAAAGCGCGGACGAAAAATAAATACGTATAAAAATAAATAGATAAAGCGGCCGCACGCCGTCTTGGTCACACCGGAGCCGCTAACGGAGCTCATAGTTTGGACGAACATATGGCCGAAACAGGGTTCACCTCTCACATCATGGGTCAACACTGGGGGTGTCGCTTTTCACGAGGTTTCGCATGAAATCATATCGTCATCGATATCGCTGCAGAATAGATTACATACTGATCATATCACTGTGGGAACATGGGAACATGGCAAGGCACATATTTAACTGAATCATTTAAACTAAGGGGTTCGACTAAGGAGTTATAAGTTTAAGTACCTTCTCTTGAGACATGACTCGTGAAAACAGTACGATATTACATCAGCTTCTATTCAATAATCGACACTGTCTCCTTTCCACCAGCCGCATTCATTCATCAACCTAAAGAACCCTTTCATGAGATCAAACCACACGGCGTCGCAGTGGAAACTACAGAACAGGGCGTTCACTTTTGTTTTTACTTCACACATTCACAGTTTGCAGAGTGTAAGGCATAAAAACCCACGGCCAGGGTTTGAGGGGGTTCAGGTGGGGGTTGGTTATTGCACAACAACACTTGGGAGACGTGGGAACTTTGTTTGGCCCGTCGTCCTGCATTTACGGGCAGCTCGGGTGCTCGTGCTGCACCGCTCCAGCGGATGGGGGGTGGAGGGCCAAAGAGGTTAGAGAGTGACAAGAGTAAGCGGTCACTGCCTGGTGAGTAGCTCGGTGAATAACGTGAGTGTTTTGAGGATCACGAGGAGTGAGAGTTTGTCCAAAAATACCCAGAGTGTGAAAGTGACAGGTGCGTCTGCGCCGCCAAAACAGTCAGCAGCAGACACACCAAAGGTGTAAGAAAAGAGTCGACGTGGCCAATCTACGGCGACAAAAAGGCCGTCGCATGAGGCCCTCCTCTCTTATCGTGAAACTAGGAGACCTCCCGTCCCCGTCTTTACCTCCCCCCCACTTCCAGCTCCCCCTCATCTGCCCTCCTCGGCCGAGCGAGTCTCCGATTTCAGCCTCACGAACTCCTTGGCCACGTCGTCGTTGGAGCGCTGCGAGAGGATGCGCATGGCCGTGAGGCCCGTGTCGTCCATGTGGATGCGCTGGCCCAGCGGGCACCAGCACGCGCAGTTGCCCCTCCCCCCGATGTCCCTCAGCTGCACCACGGCCAAGCCGACCACTCGGTCCGCGCGGCCGAAGCAGTAGTCCTTGATGCAGACCTGCAGCTCGTAGCACTCGAAGCCGTCCTGGTTACCCAGGGCGCTGTTGGGGGGGGGGGGGGGGGGGGGGGGGGAGAGAGAGAGAGAGAGAGAGAGAGAGAGAATGCAGAGGTGTGAGCAACGCTGTTGTTCAACACGGCAGCAGGTTGGTCAACTTGAAGACGCGCTAGATGGACGCACCCCGAGCGTGAGTAGATCTATCTACGGTGGCCCAAAGTGAATTTTTTTCAAATAAACTACAATACTGCACTAGATGTACGTTGCACATCCTGGTGTAAACACTAGATACATATTACATTTTGTGAAATGATCTCCGTCTTAACCTTCTGGCACAAAAAAAACAATATTTCTGCCTGTTCCTTTTGTTACATAATAATATTGGACTTTAGATTTACATTAGCGTCATAGTATATGAAGAGACGGCCCCCTTATGCCTTGAAGGGAAACCAATATTTGGCCATTTCTGCCAGTTTTAAATTTACTTATTTACAAATTTACATCATAATATTTGAATTGCACTGCATTATAGATTCATTTTAATTATTTGATTTAGATTTAGAAGCGGCAGATACACTTTGTGCAAACACCAATAAACAAATGTAATGTCAAACTGTTAATAACTGTTATTTTGATAAAAAAATATGTTTTTGATGGCACTTGGGCTTTTCTAGTGAAACAATAACATAGCTGCTGTTAGATAGCAACACAAAAATGATGATGAAACAAAGAAATGAAAATTAAAGATTTCTGTGTTTGTTCTTTTCCACATTCATAGACGAACAAAACCAAAGCACTTACAAGTGGAAGGTCTCGTTGTACTTGGGAGACCAGCTGTTGTTCTTGGACTTGGTCTGGAATTTGCGTTTCTTGTTGCTGAGGTGAGGCCCGATCATGGCGACCTCCGCGAAGGGCCGGAACATGCCGGACGTCTGCCACTTTAAATCGTTGGCTTCCATGACTAAATGTGAGCAAAAACGCGTTAGAACGCAATCAGAAAGCGGGTAAAATAAAAAGACACATATTTAGCATCAAGTTAAGAAAACTCAAACACACCTTTGACGCTCACTTTCCGCTCCCCGTTCCCAGGATGAGTGTGCAGCTCGATCTGGACGGACACCTCTCCTATCGGCTTGTCCACGCCTGAACCTGGTTCAAACGCACACCCACACACAATCAGTGAGCTTCCATTTGGCCCGCTGCAGGCAGCAAAATACACTTTGATTCATAATGCAAGTCAGGAGGAGGAGGGGGATGCAGGGGGAGGGGTTGGGTTCGGGATTGACCTCACCATCCTCGGCTGCAGAGAGGGACAAAACTGAAACTGTGCAAAGAGAGAAGGTGGGGTGGGGTGGGGCGGGGGGAAGGGCTGGCGGATGATTCCAATTGAAAACCTACCCTTGCTGGGCTGTACTTTTTCACTGGGGGTTAACCTTATTCCCTTCCCGTTGTGCACTGGCACAGAGGCAGTACGGGAGATAAAGAAAAGACAGCAATGACATGTTAAAGAAATGTCCAGCAATCCAAACATGTGCAAACCCAAAAAAGAGAGACTATTCAGCCTTTGTTTATTATGCACACATACTGCCTTCTGCTGTGTAAATGTGGGAAATGCACTCTTCCTCTACCCTTATAGATGGGCCATTAGGTAGCGGTCTGAACTACCTTGTGCATGCTGGGTGGTCACAAAGGTCTGGATGAGTGTGTCCGTGGTCTGGGTGTAGAGGGACAGGGCGTGGCGTAGCGAGGACAGCTCGGGGCTCTTCTCCAGGAACGCCTTCTTCAGCCCGCTGCCTCCCGCATGGAAGTATTGCTACGGAGGAAACAAGAGGGTGAGTCGGCCGTATAAACATCTGGAGGAACAACTGGAGGTTTGCTTTATGCGGGAACCTAGCTCCCACCCTCCGGTTCTCCCCCATGTAAACACTGTTGGCACTTTTGCCGTAGTTTGCACTGTTAGCACCGTTAGCTGCGAGCCTGCCGGCTCAGCCGCCGCCATGTTGAGAGCAGTTGAGAGGCTAAAGAAATGCTCCCAATCTTAGATTTAGCACATTTGAAAATCTAAACAAGTTCATTCAAGTAATGAAAGTGAGTTGTTTTTTTTTGGCTCCTGGCAAAAATGAATTTAATCACGGCAGCAGAAACTTTCAAAATAATGTAGAAATTGCAAAATGGCCAGAATTATCCTTTAGTTGTGCAAACAATCACTGTGTTTCCTGGTGATCCATTTGAAACTAAAGTAGCAAAAACAACATAATGATCTGGCTCTCTCCACCCCTCATTTCATCCACTTTAACCTCCACACACTTCCCTTCCCGGCCTGTTAAATCAGACAACTTATGGTCACGAGCTGCCTGCATGACCGCTCAGGGTACCTGATTAATGGATGAATAGTTGATGAGGCTAATTTGACCCGTCTACCCGGCATCCTGATGAAACCAAAGCCCGCGGTATAAACTGACCTTGATAGTGTCCAGTGCCACGTCCATGACAGCACACTGCCTGGGAGACAGGCTTTTAGGCTCCCCTGCCATGTGATCCTGCACATCCGAATGATGAGCAAAGAGATGGCACAACCATAGATGAGTGATCTTTGTATAACACCGGGGGAATTTAACACGGTGTCAAGGGTACAAAGACATTGTGATACCTTGAGTTTGGAGAGCTGGCCCAGTTCTTTCGCAGCCGAGAGAATCTGTGCTCCCTGGGGGGGAAAATAGAAAGGAAACTGAGTTGCTGCTCTTCATCCGTTTCTTTTTTTCTGCTCCTAAAAGCCAAATTAGTGTCAAACGTCGCTGAGTTTACAAAGGTATCGTTGCCCTGTGGCAGGACGATGGTCTTCTCCAGGCTGCTCATTACGATCCTCCACAGCTCCTTGAGCACACGCTTCAACACGGTCTTCTCGCATGCGGTGGCGAACAGTGTGAGCCTGCGGGGAACAAACACACACAAGTTGACGCAGAAAGGGCTGAGGTGTGTTAACCCTAACTGGTGCTAGTATTGTTGAAAGTTGTTAAAAACTTCTAATTTATGATTTTCACCGAATTGATTTGCGCAGGACACAGATTTTAGGACACAGAAGAAGAAAGAAGGACATGAATGAATAGAGAACATCATCGTTAAGAGAACACCAGTCGAAAATCTCGATCCACCCACTTTCCATCCAGGAAATCCATGAGGGGCCGCAGCATGTTGTCAGAGTCGGCATCCACCTGGTTCTTGTTGTTGGCGTTGAGCGGCCCTTTGATCTGGTAAAGCAGCGACGCCATCTGTCGCATGCAGTCGTTGATGCGGATCTGGAAACTACCAGAAAAGAAAGAAAAACGATCAGTCCGAACCAGCGCGTGCGGTTACCGATTTGACCGAAAATGCGCGGCGGTCGGGATTAGGCTACCTGTTCCCGAACGTGCTGCTGAGCTCATCCAGCACATTGTTGAGCTTCACCTGCAGGTCGTTCAGTAAGTCACTGGCCTCGGGGTCCATCTGCAGACAGACAGGAAGACAGAATCCAAGCAGGTTATTTGTTAGAATTTGATTTAGCGCCATTTATTAAAGACAAAAAGTTAAAAATATGTCAATTGGAAACTCTTTAAAATGCAGGGAAAATAAGTATAATATCATATATATCATATTATATTCCAGCTCTATGAGGACATACAACTCGCTAACAGCAATTCACAAAAGGCTTTCATTTCATATTTGACCCCAAATTAACTAGAAAGCAGCACTTCAACGCAAAAGCTAGAGGCTACAAATGGCTGAGAGAATTCAAGGTTTATTAAAAAAAACGACATTAACCATCAAACCAAGGGACACCAAAGGGATGAGAGAGGCAGGTTGTACTGTAATCTCCTGTGGCAGAGACATGTCCATCACAAACTTTGTGATTGTAGTTCTTAAAAATTAAAAATACAACACATACATCCCAGCAAACCCACCTTTTTACCAGCAGACTCCAACTTTTGCAGGGAGCACAACAAAAATAAAAAGAAGTTTAATACTGCGTATTACCAGTCTTACAAGCTGGTGATCCATTTAAAACTACTGAGCAAAAACACCATGATTGTGGTTCATGAAGAGTAGAAGATAGTGAATAAAGTTCAACACATACATCTGAGCAAACCCACCTTTATATCAGCAGTCTCCAACTTTTGAAGGGAGCAAAAAAATAAATAAATAAAAGTTTAATACCGTAGGAGACGTGCGTCTTACAAGTCTCACAAGCACAGGGCGAGGGGACAAGAGGGAAAAAGTGAACTACCTCCAAGAGGTATACTGGTGGCTTCATCTAAATAAGCACAGCCTGCAGGAGAGCTAAGCCGTACGGATGAAGCCATGCTGCGGCTCATTAAGCGAAAGATCCAATGGCCATTTTGATTTATGGCCTGTCAGGATCGCCGGGGGGGGGGGGCATTAGTGAGAACAGACTGAGAGGTTTCTGGGAAGGCACAAAGGGAAGGCTTCAGGGGGGGAAAGGCAGCTACAAATGGATTGTTTGTAATATGCTGGATGTGTTCTGTTTGGCCCTGAGAGCATATTTGTGTGTGTGTGTGTGTGTGCGGGCACGGGGGGAAATTAATACTCATGAATCTGTGCGCCTAAACTCTACTTCCTGTCTCTGAATGACAGAACGGCCGGGGTGGAGGGCAACACAGGACATCCTCAATTAACTCGTTTCCCATTTGGAGATTAACTTGAATTCACATTAAGACAGAACCACAGAGGATCCACGGCCGTCACACAAAGTGCTGTGGCAGCAGACGCTTGGTATGCCCGTGACCTACCTTTGCCACTGGTTCATCCATCTTTGCGTGGTGGGAATGTTTTGAGATTTAATTTTTTTAAAAGAAGAAAAGGAAAAATAAAAGATTAACTGTCAAAAGAACATTCTGTTGTAACTCTAAGCCACTTGAAATTAAAACTGAAATGAACAAATACTGCAGGTTTTTCCACATTGGAAAGCACGTGTTGATTTTTGTAACACCCACCTTCTCCTTGTCGGTCTATTGCAAAACAACAAAGAAAGGGAACACAAATTTCAGGGAAAATGAGTGACCGGTTTTGAGGAAGGAAAACGCCACGGAAAGAGCGGGAAAAAAGGTGGAAATCACCACGTATGACGTGTTAAAATAAACCATGACAACCACAGGGACGTCTTGTGTCAGTAGGACTGAGTGTCACTGAGATACTGCTGTGAGTGGGAACAACAGGGCACAGGGACTCCTGAGGATGACTGCAACAAACCTCAACCTCTGTTTTCTCCACATCTTCCCCTACATCTTCCTCCTCCTCCTCCTCCTCCTCCTGCTCCTCCTCCTCCTCCTCACTCTCCTCAAACTAGGCGTGGCAGCGAAAAGACAACACAACATAATTTAGTCTCGCTGCCGCAAAAAAACACAACTATATTCAACAAAGTTGGCTCTTTCGAGGTGACTTCAATGCCTCTCTTTCAAGAAACAAAATATTACATAAGTGATGCAATATTTCATTCGGAGAGACAGACATTTGAGTACATGCAAACATGCTTCATGAAACATGTTTGCATGTACGGTGAACTTGCCTGCCATGCTAGCATTCTATCGTTGTGCTAGAAAAGAGAGGGAAAAAAAAACAGGATTGTGACTTTACTCGGCCAAAAAAAAAATACATTTAAGTTTAAGAGGCCCTGCAAGGTTAAAACGCAGGAACTACATATTTGGTGCGACTTGAGTTAAAAGCTACCGTTGTACTCTCTGCCACAGAGAGACACTCAAACTAGCTACAACCATAGGCTCCCAGGGCATGTGTGTCTCTAGATATAAACTAACTTTGGAAGAGATTAATAAGGGCTATCTTCACGGTTCGAACGGTAAGAATCCTTTCAGCCACTGCGGGGATATCAATGTCAGAAGCCAAGAAAACGACCTTTTCCCGCACATTTGAGGGGTGATTTCAACACACTGACTCAGGGAACATTTGACCTAGTGAGAAAACATCATTAGACGACAACATGACACCATTGAAACGTCCCCCTGGTGTGTCACACAGGACCCTGGGAGCGTAGATACTCTGCGCTGCCTCAGCTAGCCTTAGCTCCAGCTGAAAACAAACTTGTAGATTGATTTTTTCTATAGGCGTCATCCAAAAAAGAAAATGACCATCAGTTTGATGGACTACTGACATCGTGGTAATTCAGTTTGTTCCCACATTACTAAATTAGAGAGAAACTGAGTCAAAGGAAGGAGGAAAGGAAAAAAACTATTCTGATAAATGATCCACCCAGGGAGTGCAGTGTGGGATCGCTAGCTACATCAGCAGTACAGTAACTGTTCCAACTTCCTACCATTGTTCAAGTATTTTTGTATTTTGAATTTTGAAAGCAGCAATTTGTTCACTTTTTCCCCCAGCACCACCATGGAGCTGATATTCGTGGTGCTGAATGAAATATCTCAACAACTGTTGGATAGAGTGCCTTCAAATTTGGTACGCAAATTCCGACTTTCCATCCATCGCCACCATCAGGTCAGAGCTCTTACTGTCCAATACTTGGTTTACTCCCATCAACGTCAGCAAAGTTACGAGACTAGAACGGACTATAACAGGCTTCTGTAAAGAGGGGTTGTCTATGTAAGATTGTGGATCTACCAGTCTACTATCAGTGAAGCTAATCTGCTACCACCCACAGTACCAACCAGAGCCTTCGCTTCCTCATCCTCAGTCACGACCTGCTGTCAAAGCCAGAGCAAGAGGAAGATAATCAATACAGCGGCGCACCGCGCACCATTACACTGATTAAACATCCAAAAGATGTGCTTTAATATGAACAAATATCCGCTCTGCTCGGACCACGATGGAAACCTACCTCCTCCATCTCTCCCGCCTCCTCCTCCTCCTCCTCCTCTTCTTCTTCCTCTTCCACCACTTCATTTTGCTTTAATTGTAAAGTGAATGCATTGCTTGAAACTTTAGCTACAGTATCCAACCGCTACAATCCTACAGCTGACCAAGCACTACATACTAAAAAAAATAAATCTAAATAATAAACACTACAGCCACAATAAATAGGATAGAGCACTACATACTAAAAGAAAAATCTAAATAATAAACAATTCCAAGGGATTCATCTAGATCCGACCTAAGGAGTTCTACAGAGAACCCTTTAGAATTTTAGTGGATTCATCTAGAACCCACCCAGGGGGGTTCTTCAGAAAACACTGTTAAATTCCAAGGGTTTCATCTAAAACCCAGAGCTTTCAAACAACTTCTGCTACTACAACCGCCTCTCGAAGACACACTTTTCATGCAGTAAGAAATGTTGAGTTGATTAAGCAGTTTGTGTTTCTTTGTTTGAGCCATTGAGGGATTCATAATTTCATACTGTTATTGTCATCGATCCATGACACGCCCTCTGTCTTACCTGTTTGGCACCCATCGACTCAAACATCTTCTCCAGCTGGATTCTTAACTGCTGCACATTGTTCAACAGGACACATGGCTGCCAGAGGACACGAGAAGAGACAGACATAGAATACACAGAGATGTTACACACATGTAGCAGGAGCTCTGCAGTATCTGCAAGTGATTGCAATCACTGCTGTGTAAAAATATTTAGTTTTTTATAATTACGTAACTTTGGAAACACTAGTATTACTTAAAAAGAAGTTGTTAATATAATGGTGGAGCCACTGGAGGGTTTGTCAAGTGTAAAAACTATCCTCAAAATGGAAATGTGAATTCATAATTAAACCACGGCAGTGACTTTAAAATGCCTGATCTTAGTATGTAAATCACAAATTGATGGTAACGGTGTTGACAACTTACAATCTTCTCCTTGTCGATATAAGTAGGAAAACTCTTGGTCAGTATGGCACTGTACTGCAGAAGAACTTTGGCAATAGTCTGTATAGGTGAGGAGGAAGGAATGCATTAAAACAGCATGACACAACATTTAATTTGAAACAATTTAAAATCCAATTACTTATTTATCATAAAACCATTCCCAGAGGGGACTTTAGAGTATGGCCGAAAGATATCTCCTAACCGCTATATTACAAACATCCCCAAACGTCCTGTAGTCTCTTCTTTGACATGCAGGACAGCAAATCCCAAAGCACAAAACTGTGCTGTCCCTCGGTCCCCCAGGAGGGGAGTGTTATGTCCAACTCAACATTCCTTTTTAATGAGGAAATATCAAATTCCCTTTAAAAAAAAAGAAAAAAAAGTGAATGTCCCTCCAGAGGCCAGACAATGCCGTTTTGTAATTCACCTCATATCTTCATACTGTTTCTAATATCAACCACAGTGAGAAGCTGCTTTGTGATCATTGGCAGTTAATTCATTATCAATTATGGAAATTTAAGACCCACATCCACAACACGTGTCATGTAGCTCCTGAGTTACAAACAAGAGCTCTGTGCGGTTGTCAAAGTCAAATCCTGTGTGTTGTACTTGGGAGCAGCTTTTAAAGTGTCACTATCCCGTGCAGTGGGTGTACCTTGGAGAAGCGGCGACTGTACTGAGCCATGACGTTAGGGTCGGGACATTCCAGTTTCTTGATGATCTCAAAGCTCTGGTTGAGCTGGGTGAAGATGTCAACCACAGAGCAGGAGAACAGAGCATGCTCAGACGTCTGCTGGAACTGAGGCAAGGGAAAGAAACACAAACAATTACTTACACTCTGAGAAGTAAAGGTCCTTACTACAACCATATAGGGTTCTTTGGCTTGTCCGCATAGGAGAACACTTTTTGGATCCTGGTAGAACCTTTTGGAAAGGTTCCACCTGGAACACTTTCAGAGGGTTCTACCTAGAACCCAACATGAAGGGTTGTACCTTGAACCATCTGTGAAAGACTCCATCCAGGACCCTTTGTGAGATGATCTACAAAGACCTCTTCTTTGGTGAAATGGTTCCACCCAGAACCGTCTCTGGTAGGTTCTATCCCAAACCTTTCCACCTTCTAAGACTGCTAACAATACCCCACACTGAGGGGGTTCTACCGAGAACCCTTTTGTATTCTAAAGGATTTATCTCGAACCCACAGAGGGGGTTCTACCAAAAAACACTTTCAATTTCCAAGGGTTTCATCCTCGAAACCACAGAGGCGTTTCTATCAAGAACCCTTGGTTGTATCTAGAACTCGCCCAGAGGGTTCCAACAAAAATTATTTTAAATTCCAAAGGTTTCATCTAGAATCCCTCCAAGGGGTTCTACCGAGAACCCTTTTATATTCCAAGGATTTGATCTAGAACCCTAAAGGCCAAGTTTACTGGGGTCTGTTGGCTGGATTGTGGGCGTTTTAACATCCATGCTATCAACAGTTCTTGAACAGGTAACAACATATATAGGGGCAATTTGAATGTTCTTACTCCATCTTTTTTGTCTCTCTCGAGGGCTCCATGCATGAACTCCATGGATACATCTTCATTCTCCTCCAACCACTGTAGCACAAACTGTAAGAACCATCTGCAAGGGAAAATAAAGACAAGATGAGTTATTTCTTTTTATTGATTTATATTGTATTGGTATGATATCCTTAACTATTACCTAGGTTATGGATCAATCAATCAATACGATAATCACAAAGACGTTTTGGGAAAATGAATGTAATTTAAATAAGTCAATAGCACTTACGATGGGTAGTCGGGAACGACGGCCTTGAAGTTTGGCAGCTCCTTGACATATTCATTGTTGAGCCACTTGACTTTGAAGTGCAGGTTCATGTAGTCGGTGCTCTTACACAGTCTTTGCTTCTCATGCTCTGCAAATACAAAAGACACAAGAGGCTGTGATGAGGTCGTGTCACAGCATTGAGTTGCATCATGGGGAACATCGAGGGTATTTGTGCCGTAACTGTGGACTAAAAGTCAGGAGACCTCCGCATCACGATTTAGAACATGCTTTCTTTAATGTGTTTCTCACAGGCCTCCCGACTTAATGGTCGTGCAAGGCTAAATTGCACCTAATTTCAAGACGACAAGATAGGTTCACATTCTTTAGAGTGTGTCTTTAATACTCCCATGCCTGTATATGCATTGAAATGTCTATACTGGCTGCAAAGCTAATACAAGGCATTGTTTTTAGAAGCGAATCTTCTCTTACTACATGAGTAAACCTGCTGTTACTGACGTAACTTGAGCTCTGCTCACATGAGCTAAAGATGCACTCGCTCAAAGTAATTGGAAAAATGTTGCATAAGCATTAACAGGGCTGTAGTAGTCGAGTCCGGTTTCAAGAAGTCTTGCACTTGTTCTGGTGTCGTGCCCTTGATGGACTTGGAATGGTCTTGGTCCCGGGCTCTGCTATCGAGAACAGGTCCAGTTGTTCCTGGCTGCTGATTTGGGATCAGTTGTACAAAATGTTGTTTAATTGTACCAACACAGCGTTTCTCTTATTTGCATTCAACAGAGGCAATCAACAAGGCAATTTTGGCCTCCGCGGCTTAAAAAAAAAAAAGAAAAGAAAAAAGAAGTAGTTCTCCATGCAAGAAATACAAGGAGAAGAAGGCGGAGTGAGGCGGAGTGAGGCGGTGCCTGGACCAGAGGAGTGATCGGATATTCATCATTTATGAGTAATGAGTAGCTGTCACTCTGTTCGTCATTGTTAGTAGAGACTTACAGTGTAGGAACTGACCAAAGAAAGTTTGTGTATCATGTCTACACTTCTGTCCGTCTCTCTCTCAATGCTGCCGTGCACCACAAGGAATAATGGACTAATGCATATCATAATAAACAGACACAAAAACAAAGCAAATCCTCTTTCCCACCAAGAACAGTCTACTTTAACACTAAGTTTCAACTTCATCAATTGATAGTCATTTGTTTTAGGATGTGGTGCAGCACCCCTACTTCCTGCGTCCATCCTATTTGCATAATTATAATAGTAATAATAGTAATCTCAGTGAATAAATAGAAAATGAAAATTGAATGAAAATGCCCGTATGTGGGGACATTGGAGGTGGTCCTGGAGTTAGAACGTCTTTTGATTAGTTTGATGTAAGAAGACTGATAAATATTGTTTATAGATAGATTATTATCCTTGCTCTGGACTCGGTCTTGGTCTTAACTGCCTTTGGACTTGGTCTTGACTCGGACTGGACCTGGTCTTGGACTGCAGCCCTGCAGCAATAGTAACGATCAGCTCAATTCTAACCAGGCACTTGAGTATCTTTTTAGTGACCCACTATAAACTACTTCTGCTCTTAAATTTGAAGTATTCCTTGGTAGTACTTCTTCAGCAAAATCTCTGAGGATTCATTCTGTTTTTATATTCATGCGGATTGGAAATGAAGGGGTATGTGAAAGAGATATTTCACAGCGAGGGTCTCCTCCCGAGGACGGGGGGCTGGGATGAAAGCCTCTGGGGGCCGATGGTGCTGAACAGTACAGTGGAGCAGAGAAAAATCACAGAGAGGCTCCTGGGAGACATAAGCAGCTTTCACACGCTGCTCGCTTATTAATTCCATCTTTCACTGTACCGTTTCTGTACCGTCTTCTTCTCATTTCCAGCTTTATCAGAGCTTCTCTTCGACTTGTTCTTTCCCTCCAACCCCCGAATGTTTTCCCGATAAAAAAAAACGCCTGAATCAGTAGTAGAGCGGGTCGTCCTTCAATCAGAGTATCGGCAACTCCCCCGACTTCGCGAGTCCATGTCGACGTGTCCTTGGGCAAGACACTTAACCCCAAATTGCTCCCGAAGGCTGTGCCACCAGTGTATGAATAGGTGTGACATGTGAATGACATGTAGCGTTAAAGGACTTTTGAAATAAAGAAAGATTTGGGTCGATACAACACAACAAGTGGTCATGAGTGGGCTGATGGATATCTGACTTACCTTCCATAGCATACTTCATATCTTGAGCAAACAATGTCCACATGACCTCCGCTGACACCTTCCCTATGTTCAGCTCTTGGGAGAACCTGAAAATTTGACAATGATTAAGTGTTGTGATCATTTGGAACTGAGCCTTAAAAGAAATCTGAAAGAACAGGATAACAGGAAAACTCAAGATGTATTCAGACTTTTCAGTGTATTTCCTGCTATTTCAAATAAAAGCAGTAAAAGATAAGAGGGAGTGTGAGCCCATTGCTTACTGGTTGAGCACAGGCGTGTAGGAGTTCCTGTCCTCTTCGATGATGGAGACGATGAGCATGATGAGTTTGGGCCAGAAGTCCAAGTTCTTGATGCTCGGACCCTGCTCCTCCAAAGGGAGGTCCTCCTTGTTCTGTGTGATAACGCAACACGGGTGAGAGAGAGATCTAGCCTCGCGGCGCTTTTACTTAGCGACGCACAGCCGGGCGGCTGGTCCGCGACTTACCGCGTCGACGGGTTGGTACTGTCTGCTGTACAGCTCGTGGCAGTTGTTGAAGATGTAGTCGTACGTAGAGTTGAGGCAGGCCTTGACGCAGTCCCTCACCACCTGGCTGGCTCTCGGCGGAGACTGCAGCTCCTGGACCTGACCACCAGACGGGAGATAGCAACACGGGCGGTGATTGACTGCAAAAATGATTATTGACACTCACCTGACAACAGGGTTAATCTGCAAAGAACAAGTTACAGAAAGTAAATGGAATACTATGCATCTAAATGAGCTATGGCAAAGTGTTCCTTTTAAAAATCATTTGATAAACATTTGCTGAGATCCTACAGTAGAAAAAGAAAAAAATGAAGATACATAACGCTAACGCTGTTAGCTACCTTCATCCTGAAGAAGGTGATGCTGGTTAGAAGGTCCACGGTGGATTTCAAATCCTGCAGGCGATCCTTGTTGCTGGCAGGAAAGTGGTTCTACAGAGGACACACATTCACTTAAATACAATTCAATAGAAATATTACAGGTGTGCAGCAGGCCATCTCCACTGCTGTTTATTAACTGTAAATAGGATTACTGTCACAGTTTGTATATGCAGACGGACATTAAGTGATATGAAATTATGACAAATTCAAAATGTGAGTCACAAAATATAGAATAAAACATTAGATCTTTCCCATGTAAGCGTTTGCTTAACTTTACACAAGCAGACACAATAACCTACGGTAGTAGAATAGTATAATAAATTCTGTGGTGAAATGGGGTAATTTATCCCCAAAATTCATGAAAACGAGAGACCGCAGAGGTACTTTGCATATCGAGTAATAAATACAACATTTTCGACGTGGATAACGATATATTTAAACGTCAGAGCAACAATATGACTTTTGAGAAACAACACCAGTCATTAATGGCGGTGATATTTATTGAATACAATCCCAATCTTACCCTGTAGGTTGAGAGGTCGATGCGCAGGGAGTTGTGTAGCTGGTCTAAAAGCTTGACAAAGCGTTCTTTCTGTGTGGTGAAAAAAAGAAAAAAAGAAAATAGTGGAAGGAAAAAGACAGAAACACAGAGACAAGACATACTTATTGCCTGTGTGTGTGTGATGCTAAAATAACACAAACCCCAAAATTGGAAGCAGCAAAGCGGTCTGAGGCGGACACATTGGTGGAGGCGGTCGTGTGGGCGTAGAAGGCGTTGATGTTGGCCAGCAGGGTGCTCATCACGGCGGGAACCCCGGGACACATGTACTTAGACGACAGACAGGCAAAGTGCCTGGAGAGACAGGGGAGCACAGGGACAGCTTGATAAAGACCCGGGCGACAGGCCGTCCTTTTCCTCCTGTCACTCTTCAAAAACACATTTCGTCGTCATTTTTTGTCAAAGCATATGTGGGAGGGACGCCGCGAGGAGCTGCGCCCCCTTTGTTCGGTTGAACCCTGTGTCCCCTCGGGGGTCTTGTTAGGAGCGCTCGTTTCATCTGCCCGTCAGTTTAGCTGGCTGAAGGGCGCGGCCCCATTGGAGTGTGATTTCTGTGAATAATGGCCCCCGGCTAACAGGCATCTCATCATGAGATGTCGGAGCGTGACATCTCATGGAGAGAAATCCATCATCAGCACATTTGTAATTGATTTTCTTTCACTTGGAGGCTGACGGGAAAGGGGGGGGGGCGCGTGTTGGGGACAAACACAGACAGCTAGAAAGACTCTCCGACTCACGTCATGGCCTGGTAGATCGACTCGATCCCGTAGCGCATGGCGAACTCGTCCACTATTTCCTGGGCCACGTCGTCGTAGTACACCTTCCAGGCGTCGTCCCCGCGGGCCTCCGGGATTCTCACCGCGCCTTGGCCGAGCATGTCGGTCGAGTGGTGGAACAGGTTCTGCGACGGACAGAGACACTGGGTCATTTGAATGCCCTTTGTAGATCTGAACAAAATACGATATAGAATGTGAAGGTTTATGCTCAGGGGTTCTTAAACAGGATATGTGAGGTGTGTGAGGTAGTAAAACCTATGCAAAATTCTACATGGAAAGTTGTTGTTTTTTCCGGGGTAAAAATGGGATTATGTAACTGTTCCAAGCGTATTTTTGTGATTTTAATCCCATTTTAAATCACTGATCCAGATTCTGATGACATGTAATTCTAGCCGTCCACATCACAGATGGCTGTTGCTTTACTGACACAGGGGCCGACAACTTCTGGCTCGATTGATATCCTGTGTGTTTAGGTCATTGCCACGACCCTGCGGCGATGTGAGAGTCAAATACCTCGTGCAAGCAGGTGTACTGCACGTGATACGGAGCCACTTTCTCCTCGCCCTTGATCTCCACGTTGATCTGGAGGCGAATGGCCCCCGACACGGCCGACTTGTCCGTCCTCTTCTCTGTAATTCAAACACAAAGACGCGTCATGCAGATACAACGACTCATAACTCCCAGTACCAATCTGTGACACGGGAGGCCCGCGGGAGCCTGCCTTGTTAACATAACGCTAATTACAGACTATTACAGTGGCAGCTCTATTACAGCAGGGGGAGGGGTTTGACGGCAGCGCTAATAGAAGTCTTCTGGCTGGTAGTGAGGGAGACAATGGCAGAGGGGCTGTGTGGATGTGCTCCTGATCGCAGAAAGACACTTCACCCCTGCTATTTGCTCTGACAGGCGCATCATTGAGGGTAATTTGTACGTGTCGTGGGGGGGAACTGCTTCTTGGAGTGCTGCTTCTTGATAATCACACATCGGTAGAAGGGGGGAGATTGGACGGAAGAAGATAGAAATGGCAAAGCGCACATTACGCGACTGATCATCATTCCTTTTGCTAACGGCTCCTAACATTAGGAATGTTTTGTTGATGTGATCATCAGAGCGATATTAAAATCTAAGTAAAATCTAAAAGCTATTAAAAGAGCACTTCATGTCTCCCCGGTTGACAAGAAACAACAGCAGATGTATTCGGCAGATTCATATTCAGTGCTGTCCCAGTGGAAGATTTATCAGTGCCATTTCCAGCACTTTTAATCAAGTGGAAACAAGACAGTGAACGCCTCACTCTCACATACAACATGGGCGGGAGGATGGAGTGCTTTTAACGGATAGCGATCAATCAAAGCAACATGACATAATGTAAGAGGGGGGGATTTTCACGAAACAAGGTTGTTGTTTTTTTGCAAGTGCAAAGGAAGTGCAGGTATTTTCATGCAGGTCTATTTGGGCCTTGGGGCCACTCAATGCCTGTGTAAAAAAAAAAAAAAAAAAAAGCTACCTGCAGGCAAAGGAGACGTGGCTAATGAGGTTGAAACAAACATCTGACTGGACTTTCTGGAAACACACGCATGTGAAAAGAATGCACGCTTCTTCAGAAGTAGATCAATCCTTCGTTAAGAGGAAGTGGAACTAATCGAAGCATACATGGTAAATGAGGAAGAACATGAAGCCAGGGGTGAAAGCAGGCCGGTGCGGTGACGATCTGGTTTTCCATACCACTACAAGACTCAGTAGCTGGAAGAGAGGACGGCAGCTGTCTACCAAAACCAACAGAAAGCCAACCCCTTCAATCTCAGTTACAATAAAAAAAGAAATCTGCTAACATTTGTTACCTCCATCAAGGACGTTTTGTTTTCGGATCGGTTTATCGGTTTGTTTTTTACGCGCATTATGTTCCACTTTCATTAACGTTGCAGGATCTATCCTGCATTCATTGTGGTGTCGGAATAATCGTAAAAAAAAAAAAATGTACGCGAGCGCCTTCTCAAGTCGCAACAACTCAGAAGCAGCTAACGTGTTGTTGAAGCAATAAAATACAACACGTCGTGCTTGTAGCGTCCATGTTGTTACAACATTACGACTTAAAGCTCAGGAACAAAACCGAAGATGGAAGAACGACTTTCCAACTTTGGTCTCTGCGGTCTCCGTGTGACCTTCTAGTTTTCTTCTAAATTGTTCCAGTGTCGGTGTGTTTTGTGCCCACCACAGACCTGCAGGCCTTTCCACAACCGTTTAGTTGGCCTACTGCTGGCAAACAGCGAGTCGTTTCTTGCAAAAATCTCCAAAGTAAAATATCAGACAATATAAGTTGCGATGCGTCATGTTCAGTTTTCTTCCAACAGAAGCAGGTAAAACAAAGCTATAGACTTCTGTAAATCTGCTGGCATAATGGTGTGAGTGTGCACCGTTACTTCCTAAACACACACACAGTGTAAACTGTTGTAGATGGATTTAGTTGTAATTTCAAACAAAACTAATTGTTATGATTTTGAAAGTTTTGAACAATATGAAGCGATGAAGGTTGGGATTGTAGTACCGGCAAAAACGTTATTCTACTTCCACTGCTCTGAGTGAGTTTCTAGGTTTGTGATTGAGTGATCGCCTAGTTCTATCAAGTGTTAAGTTGTACCAACAGTATACGTCCTACTGTGAGTCCATGACTAGACAGCGTACTGACCCAAGTTGTACCAGACGTCCATTTCTCCGCTCAGCGTTCGCACTTCGATAATGCTCTGGCCCAGGAAATCATCCGACTCCCTCTTCAGACGCTGCTTCACCCTCGACTTGATGTCATCGTCCTCGTCCCACACACGCACTTTAATTCGGTCCGAGGAATTGTGGCACTCGCTAGCGGAAAACATTAACACATATATAAACTAAAGAATAGGGTACAATTTCATAGAAAACAATAGAGTTGCTCTAGTGTTTATGAAGAGCAAGCATCAACTTTTTTAGAGTTCAAACTTCAGACTTTGACCTGTTATATAGCATTCGCACCATTAGAAAGTCACTTGCACAGGAAAGGGTTGTATAATGTGTGTAAAAATGTGACTTACAAGTGGAACTTCTCCTCCCAGACAGGATTGAGGTTGCCATAAATGGTCTTGGTTCTCTTCTTGGTCTTGCCCACCTGAACGGTGACGTATGGATCGCTGGATCCTGTCTTGTCCTTTGCCTGAAGTCCTTGGGCGCAAACAACTAGCGCGACGACAGAGGAACAAAGACATGAGGAACAACCGTTGGTTTTAACAAGAAGCACATGTGACTGCTGCTGAGATTCCAGCTGAGGATTTCACTTTCAAAGTTCTGGTGGATTTCATCGAATCTCACCTGTGATGGTGATCTTGGCTGACCACTTTGAAGTGCCGTCTAGAACGCTCTGCTTGATGGTCTTCATCTGCTGTGCGTGGATGGCTTTGCTGATGATGAACACCTCCCTGATGAGTTCAAAGATCTCCGGCTTGTTCCTTTCCCTGATCTTCATCCTGTCCTTCATGGCCATGATGATATTCTGAGTTCGGTCTTCAGCTCCATGCTTAGAGCTCTTCTCCGCAGCACCTATGCATTTAGCAAAAAAACATATACAGATTAAAATCCATTCAAAACTACTACTTGTAGTCGCGCATGTGACGTTTAATTGTTTTCTGGGCAGTACTCACGCTGTAGGCAGTCAGCGTTCAGCAGCTCTTGGCACTTCTCGTGGCACTTGACCCCGCACTCGGAGCAACGCATGCCTTGGCGGGCTATTCCCCACAGCAGCCCCTCGCACTCGTAGCAGTATGTGGGCGTCGTGGCGGTCCACACCTCGAAGTTATGTGGCGTAGTGCAGGATATGGGGTAGATGAGAGCCTGCAGGGTCTTCTTGTAGACGTGGTTTTTCTACAGAAGGGGAGCACTTTCTTTCAGGGAGTTTTCACATCGAACTAAAAACTCTGGTCCGGTTGCCCCTGCTAAGTACGGTTCGTTTGAAAAGGCTTCCAAGCGGACTCTGGTGCGGTTCTTTTGTGGTGTGAAAGCAAACTGATCAACCACAGGATTTCATCGTAGAGTATTGATTTCAAAAGATAAACAACTAGTAAATCCATTTGCTGATCAGGAATCCTGTTCAGGAATCATCCTTATTGATCTGTATTTAAGACTATGCATATAACCTATTCATGCAAATCAACACATGCACGTCAGCTTAAGTATTTTCCGTGATTAAAACTGCTGTGCTTGTATCCGAATCTGTGTATTTAGCCAGTTCATTAACTCTATTGAACAATTGAATTGAGCATGTGACAGCTATCCCATAGTAATATGCATTGTGCCACCAGAATTAAAATGCAACAATGTATCATTTTAACCTTTGGTGTGGACCAAATGAACCCAACTACAGCTGTGATAGCACCCTTAACCGCATGGAATTAGAAGAACATAAGAGGCCTGAATCATACTATTTTTTCTTGGGTGGAACTAAAAGTGTAATGCGTTATTATACTCACCAGCTCCTCATCCTTGATTGAGGACCGTGCGGCCATGGCAGATGCGATCCCCGCCTTCCTGGCTTGGACGAGAGACTGAACAACGCGTGACACGGGAAATTCCAGCCAAGTTAGTATTTATCAAACGCATACACAACCCACAACCAAGCACAGCTCAAAATATGACAACAATGAAGGTCAGTACGGTTAAAAAGGTGGTTAGGGTAGTTGTAAGGGTGGTGAGTAGGGTTATTATTTTGTCCCACTGATGGAATTCTTACCAGATGATCAGAAGACCCATGTGAGTAGTAGTAGTAGTACTAGTATTAGTTAGTTTTAAGAGACTAGTGAAGAGGAGATTGCTAAAATGTTTGCTCGTATCAAACAACACCAAGACCATCAGCCACACATTTTCATGTTAAGTGTTAATACAAACCAAAAGGTGGGGGAATGATTTGTTGATGACATTTTGCAATGATAATATCAAGTAGGAAGAAAAAGCTACCCGTGACCAAGATGCATGCAAATGCTTTCATTTGTATTAAACAAGAGGTTTGCGATCAAAGAGATCAACATGCTGTAGACATACGTGTTTCGAGGCAAGTGCTGGTTTATTTGTCCTACTTGATATTTTGAGCTTCAGGAGAAAAGGGAGTGGCAACTGGGTTCTATTAACTTACCATAGCCTGACCAAGGAGAGTGAATGCATTCAAGAGAGTTGTGGGGAATAGTTTTGGGTTCAAGAGAGGAGGGAGAGAGAAATTAGCAGGCTGATTTCATATTTGTCTTCAAAATGAGAACTGCGACTTCTGTGGCGGTCGCACAAATAGAAAGACGTGTACTCAACAAACAAAGAACAAAAACAAACAAGATGACATATGACGTGCGGTATTAATAACGAATGACAAGTTAGTACTGACCACGTCGCTGACGAAGGGGATGGGCTTCTTTTTATGCAGGTCTGGCATGCTGTCAATCCCATACAGACCAGATCCGCCACTATGCACCGACAATGAAAGTGAATAAAAAGTTCCCACATACAATAGCACAGCAGGACATTTCCACTGTCATCACAATGGTCAAATGATTATAGTCACTATAGTATCAAAAGGTTAATTTTGCTACTTATTACTAACGGAATTTTCCCAAAAATAATACTTATGATAATCATTAAGCAAACCAAATGATATATAGTATTGTATACATGACTTACCCTGGTTTGACCCAGGCTTGTCTGGCATTGGGTTCTTCATCTTGGACCTACAAGAATTCAAATGTGAGAATTTAGGCTGACGACCGAAAAAGGCGTTTGCATTATATTGCACAGTAGAGCATGAGAAGAGGGAAGTTGGAATAATGGAAAGTTGTATTTGGCTGAGTTTGACCTTCTTGGTGATACAGAACATGCAAAGTCAAAAAAAAAAAAGTGATGATGCCTTTCAAATACAAGATCAAACAAACGTGGCTGAACTCTTTAATTGTAAACGATGTTATGTAAAATACGATGGTGGACCAACATTATGTAGACAAAATACAACAGAATTAGTTCAATTTTACAGGGTTAGGGTTAAGTAACCCTTAGTCAAATCGGTTTGCCCATGGACTGCTTTAACAGACACCCCAGATAGAAGCAGATAAATCACTAAGGATTTCGTAAAACCACCAACATTACGACTGGAGAGGGGGGGGCTATATATGTACATAAGTTAATTTACTTTTCCCTCAAAGGAAAAGTCTTTCATCTGTGTCTGTATATCTGTGGAGATCCCGTTGGGGTTAACTCTCAAAGACAGAGTTTCTGATAAACTTCTGGGGAAGCAGCTGCGCTAACGCTAGCACCAGAAATAGAACTAGGGATTTGTACTCTAAAGCTACAACATGAATGAAACCATAATAAACAGAAAAACTAAAGTGATGGGACAAATATCCTTTCCAGAATCAACCCTAAGGTAACTTGTATCATTTGCATGTTGTGCATTATGCTTTGGAGTGCACACAAGCACAAACAATTATCCCACAACGACCAAAATCAACAGCCAAACAACAATAACTTAAATAGCTAATGTTATATGAGTAACCTGATTATCTTCTCCCCCACATTCTGCAAAAAAAAAAATAAAAATCACAGTAGGATTAGAAAGTACGAATGTTTATAACAGATACATTTATAATGATACAAACATTTAATATCAACGCTATATACGCAAATTTCATCGGATCATTACATGCTTTAAGATGTATGTTTTTGCTGTTATTACTGGGCTTGCCAGTGATTGAAGTATAGAATATACCTGGGTTAAACTCGTCTTGCGATTGCGATCCCTGAGACCCTTGAGAGCCATGGGACCCCTGAGAGCCATGGGACCCCTGAGAGCCATGGGACCCCTGAGACCCCTGAGCAGATTTGGATAGTCTATGACGGGTTTGCCGCTTTTCCCTCAGAATGCGCTGGAAATTAGCTATACGCCCTTTATGACTAGCATCCGTAGACTTTCCTTGATTTTCCTCGTCAAGAACGTGGTTTTCAATAATTGGACTTAACCGCACCTCATCTGTACTGAGCCCTGAGCCCAGCGGACTCTCATCCTGCCTTGCTGGACAACTGTCTGGTGTTAAGTCAATGGTGGACAGTTCCCCATATGTTGGACATTCTCCTTCGTCCTGGGAAATCTCTACAGAGTGAGATTCAGTCAGGGTGCAGGAAGAGTGGATTGCTTCATGGGGGGATGCTTGAAGGGAGCATGACTTGTCCTCATGTGTCTCACCACAATCCACGGCGACCGAAGCCTCACTCTGCTCCTTTGGAGAGCCAAATTGAGTGGGATTCTCTGTCAGACTGACATCTCCATCTGTATTATCTGAAACGCCCTGCTCCTCCTTGGGCTCACTGGGTTCCCTGACCGGGGATGGAGGTGCTTCTGATCCACCATCATCTTTAACACTTTCAGGGTTGGATCCTTCCAACTTTTTCAAAGCACCTTTCAAAGCTGACCTGAAAGTGAGTACAGCCTTGCTAAAAGTTGTTACGTCAAAACCTACGTTGGGGGTCCTGACTGCACTATTAGGATCTATTTCAGAAGACTCTTGTGACAAAGATTCTTCTGCTTCATCCCTGGAGATGCTGTGATCGGTCCACTCCCTGTCCAAACTGTCAGCAGACCCCAGATCAAGGGTGTCACCGGACGATGGACAGTCATTGCACAGTGAATGTGGCTCCAGGTAACCATCATCACAGTCCGTCAACAGCACAGTGGAGCAACTCAGACTCCTGGAGGGCTCATTATCCAGTTCATTTGCACAGGCATCCATGGTGTGGTAACCAGAACTATGGGAGTACGGGCAGTTTGCAGAACAGTCACACTCCAGGTTTTCTTCAGTTGGTAGTCTGGGGGGCCTCCAGTCAAGCATACTGGAAGAACTCGAAGGAGAGTTGTAATGGTGTCCAAACAGCAATGAGAGATGCTCAGAGCTGGTGTGTGAAGAATGACCCGGTGTGCTGCTTTGTGTCTCCTCTGTGGTGCACCTGTTCCAAACACCGAGACAATTCTCTAGCTCTTCTCCACTGTTCGCAGAAGAGCAGATATCCTCCTCACTCCAACCTCCTTCCCCACTAACGCTGTGCTGCATATCACTGGAAGGCCACCTGTCATATTCTGTGTCACCAGAGAGTAGGCTTGCTCCTTGACAATTGGAACTGTGGCACGATGACAAAGAGCAGTCGCTTTGGTAGGCATGGCCACGATGAAGCTCCAAGTAGCAGGGGTCAGGCTTTGTAGGGCCTAGCATGCGCATGTTTGAACTCTGCTTTGAGTTCTGTTGGTCGGTTTGCTGGTCCGATTGGAGGGTGACTCTGTCAACGTACCACTGTTTAGGTGATCTGTGAGATGGCGTATGTCCTGAATTTTTTCCACAATCGTTGCGATCCAACATTGGACTGGTGTCTCTCCCTTGAAGAGATGTGATGGCGTTCTGTCTACCCAGGCTTCTTCGCCTGATGTGTGGTGTTTTAGAAACAGGACTAGGATGAGGTGCAGCTGAAGCCCCAGAGTAGAGCTCACTGAGCACCGCATCAACACAACAAGATACTTCATCCACCGAGCCTCGCACAGATGTTAGATACTGCCTCAGGTCAGAAATTTCCTCCTGGATCTTGTTGATGCCTTTCAGCTCTTTAAGAATATGGTCCACAGTGTTACTAGAGCCTTCCTCTGCCTCTGCATTTTCCCTCTCCTTTTTCTCTTCTATGTTTCTCATCTTTTCAATAAGCCTGGGTAGAGTATCCTCCACAACCCCAATGCCATCCTGGTAAGCCGAACTGCTGTGGTCAGCTTTGGTGCAGACAGTTTCCACTGACGACAGGTCATGAAGGGAGTTGTCCTCTGGTCCCTGAAGGCACTTCTGCAGCTTTCTGCGCAGGCTTCGCCCCACTTTGGGGCTCTGTGATCTCTTCTCCTGCAGGTCTTGCCTCTTAGGCGACAGTGGGAGTAGCTCCGATTTGTAGGGTTCATCCTGTCCACTGAGGTGTCCTCTGGGGAGCATCCCTGAGAAGTGGCACTCTTTGTCAGCTGTCTCCGCACATGGACAAATCACTGCCTCAGTGACTCCTCCTCAGGGTGGTGTATAGCATAGCATAAGCCAATATTTTAAACTTCAAATGACTGAGTACCTGTACTGAAAAAAACAAACAGTTATTTGGTTGAAAAAGCAGTGGAAACTGATCTACGCTTGTTGTGTGTTACTATTGTAATCTCATTTGGTTGGTTCTGCTAAGCCATTACTCTGCTATGTGTCTCCCATGAAATAGCAATCAAACTTAAGTGTTCAACTGCAAAATCAAGAAAATCTTTTCTGTGCTACTTATAAAGAGAAATGCATTTTTTATCAAATTCATATTTCTCATTTCTTTTGAATTTACAAAAATCCTATTACTATGACAAACAGACCAGACAGTTGTGAAATAAAAAACAATTCTAACATTTGACACTCTGATTACTAAGTAGCAAATAATGCTACATTGGCTAAATAATGGCTATAAATGCATTTGCTGATATTTGAGGTCACATTGAGAGTCTACACTACTCAGTACAGTATAGAAGTAGGAAAGACAATGTGTATAACTGACCGCTCAGTCAGCTGCATGGAGTAGCAACACCATGCAGCTGCTTACATCTCTGTAATTAGGATGCTCTGGGAAGGCAACTTGGTAATTAGATGATAGATCAATTCTTTCCTCTCAGGCCATGTCATTCTTTCACACCCATACCAGCTGCACGGCTTGACACTGTAGCTCTGAGCCATTGCCTACAGTGTAAACACTAAAAGGATTATTGAATACCCCAAAAATACAATTTAGATGTATCTGATGGCATTACATAATCATTACAGGAACATTGCAGGAATATATGTAGTATAAATGTGCATCAAAATTAATTTATGCATCTGAAACATACGATAATCTAAGTTTAGCAATTATATGGATATGTCTTACGTGCTCCTTCCATTTAGTCAGAGTATATATTTGGCACAGCTCAGTGATATCAACTGTGTCCATTGAGCATCGCCATTTTGAAAATCAGATCAGAAATTTGGAGAATCTCTTCATTGTAATGGTGCTGATCGCCCCTAAAGATCAGAGAGATGTAGGATCACTGCTGCTTTAAACTGGACACAGTAGGATTGGTTAGAACTAGTGATTATGAAGCACTTGGAGTTTGACACTTAAACTCGCTGTTCAAAATGCCAAGAATATTACAATCTGGGAAAAGCAAAAAATTTATGTTTGTCATACCACAGAAAAATGTATTAACCATCTAGCCAAATTTGAATGACCAAAAATACTAATAATAATAATTGGCAAGTATATAAATATATTATATAATATATAAATTACCTGGAATTTAAATATCAAAAGTTAACGACTAATCTCTTTTTTGTTTCTTTAGATGCTTTTTTCTCCGTTACCAAAAATGGGGCTACAGCCTTAGCGAGGTCTCCTACAAATGTTCAGACTTAAAGGCTTTAACTACAGCCTTAAACAAAACACACACACAATCATGTTATCAACTGCCTCATATTAAGGATTATGAAGGATGCAATCTGATTTCTGTTGAAATTAACAAACTCACTACAAATATTTTGTACATTTATTCTACAACATGATGATATACATTTACATTATGATATACACTAAATTAACCTACCCTGTACTGGAGGTCTCCAATAAGCACTTGAGCCTGATAAGAGTTTCGCTGGCAGTTTCGTCGTTTCCTATCGCTACTGAATTGAAATCAAGGTGATGAGCGCATCAGCTAAAAGGAAAGCAGACGATCTGAGATTAAGATATGTAAAAATGTTCTTGCATTTCTGATTAACAAATATGAACAGGAATATCTGGACCGTATAACACATTTCCTACCAAGTACAATAAAAAACATTTAGCTTCACTTCTGAGGGCCACTGGCTCTTTTTACAGACAGCCGTGATCTGCTATGGGTGCACACAGATTGTCGGTGATTAATTAGCTGGCTGTCCAGGGTAAAGAGGACATCTTTCTTTTGAGGTTGTTAAGTCGATTAGCAAACAAAAATTCTGTTAACACATAAGATATTTTCTATGTACAATAGCCAAACATAAAATTTGCTCAGTTTAACATGCATTTCCGCTTTTTGCTTGATCAAAGTCTACACAAACTTGACACTAAGTGATGAAAATGATTAAACAATATGTATTGAAGTGTAAGCCTTACCTTATTGGGGAAAACATGATAATCAAGAACAACCTGTAGATGTCATCTTGCAAGATCAGGGTCGCTCGGCAGATCAGTAATAGCAACTTCCCTGTTTATCTTCAAAATGTATCCCCGGGCGTAGTATCAAAAGTGGTGCTCTGCCTCAATCACTACCAGCAGATCTTCTCCAATTGACAGAGATGCACTCATTTCTGCCACTGGAACGGCAAGCGTGACAGTAGCAGACCACGATCACACAGCAGTTCACTCTCGGTTAAGTAGCCATCCCTACTCCCCCTCCCAGCTCCCACCCTCTCGCATTCTCTCTCTGCTCTCTCTCCTTCTCTCCTCTGGCAATGAATTCCAGTACAAAGCTGATCTGAGGCTGTGAGACTGCCAGCTCTCAGTCACATTTACTCCTTTTCTGTGTTTTCACATCTGTCGGTTGCTGATATTCTGGATTATTCTCTGAAGTGAAAACAACCCCTGATCAATATATCAGTACCACTGGTTTACCCGCACTTACTGATTTCTTTGCTTACTTTTTGCTTGTTAATGGAAAATTGATAAGAGGAAGGAATTTCTTTTCTAAAAGCCAATGTGTAAGTGCCTTAAACTTGCATTCTTTCTATTGGCCATCACAGGGTGATTGTAGCGAAAATTGTATAGAAGTCTATGAGAAAATTACCTCAGTAAACATTGTAATCATGAGTTTTTGGGATCAATCGCTAGTTTCAAGTCTTCTTCAATACAGCATGATGTTCATTTAGTAAATTATGGTCCATTTAGAGTCAAATAGACCATGCTTTAGGGCGGGGCAACCTGGTGATTGACAGGTGGCTACCACGCCGTTGTCCGGTCTGGGAGTTGTCCGTGTGTCTGTCTTAGAACTTTAACCCTTTCACAGTGTGTTTTTTTAGTTCATGAGAGTTAATTGTAACATTTTGGTTGCCAAAATAGGTATTTTTCAGCATTTGGTTGTACGTCATGTCACTTCTGGTTGCAAAAAAACCAAGATGGCGACAACCAAAATGCCGTACCCGAGGCTCTCACATCTCATTCTATTCTCTGGATTTAAACATGCATGCAAGGTTGATTTACAGTGTCTCATTATGCTGGTGACTGTTATTGAATTCATTAGTCGTTCCCCTTCGTCCTGTAATAAATGACACTTACACAGCTTTCACCTTGCTTTCTATTTATACTCATGTCTTCGATCAGCCATCACTTTCAGTACATGTGTCTGTGCAAACCAGTCATTATAATGGAGCCAATCGAGGTTCTATATACTTCTTTACTGCTGTGCCATAAAAAGCTTAATCAAGGGGATGAATCCCAGTTAGAGCTGAGAGATTCCCATGTTTTTATTATGACCACCCTGTTAAGATTCCCGATTAGATGCAGGACTAGATTTAACATCAGTTTACATGCGCTGGATACACATTCTCCAGATTGGTATTGGTTTAATATGAGGCTACGTGGCATCTGATTCTGACACCAAAAGCCAAATATGACGTGATGGAGATCAAAACAATGACATATGATTTCCTATAAGTACAAGTGTATTTTTTAGAGAAAGGAAGGGCTCCAAATGGGTTCGAATTATCATCCATCACTGATGGGAGTCAATACCTTTGTCTGATAATACAAGTTTGTTGTCCCTGGACCACCGCGTTTGGTTCATCAAGCATTTCCCTAAAACCAGTTTTAACCAATTCTGATACATTACTCAGTGACAACCACTGAGTCACCATGCACAGTAGAACATGAGTACTGCCATGAGTGAACCATCTATTAAGGCAAATTATAGGCCTCTGAGGCATCCAGTGATGGACTCAAGTTAACAGAGGGACACTATACTTTAGCCTCACAGTGCCAGTTACTTAAAAAACTGGACAGTATCATAGGGCTGGACCCGAATATTAGACTATTTGGTTATTCGGTTTGTTGGATAGGTATTTGGTTCAATTTTAGTATTCAGATATTTGTTTTTTAACCTTTACCTTTATCCCTTGGAATTACCAACATGAATTAAGCACACCACACCTTTCGGAACATGCTTGTTATTCAGTAACAAATAACATTAAGGACAGCCATACACTACTATCTCACCTCTCTAACGGAGGAGCACATGTCTGCTGGGCAGCTGTGGCACAGAAGAGCGAGTTTATGACATGTCTCTTGCAATTCAAATTGGTTGGGTGAAACTAAATGAAATACACTCATCTTGAAAATTGTTTGTGGGTGCCTCTGAGGTGCTGAATCCCAAGTAGTTCCACTGTTGCTGCCCAGAGGCTATCAAAGGTTTGCCTGTGTACTGTGTCTTTACACAGTTTATGCATTGTCTTAAACAACCAACAAGGTAAAACTCAACCACTTACAAAGAATTGCGTCTGTGTGTGGTAGGGTAGGAAAAAAATAAAAGAGGGTAAGAACATAAGGGTAAGACTTCAGGAGGTGATGAGAGATCAGATATTGGGGGAGGAACTGAAGTGAAGTGCTGCCTACCTCCCGGAGCTGAACCCTGACTTTATTGATGGCCTTCAACCAACAAACTCTGGATGGGGAAAATGGTAAAGGCGGCCCATCATCATGGAACCTGGGTTACATGGATTTAAGAATAGGGTCGCAGAAAGAGATGGAGACAATTTCTCAGTTGCCATGCATCTTCGTTATAGCACATATATAACCGAGTTGAATTCTGTGCATAGAACGTACCTAAGGAGTTTAGAGGAACCTCGCTCTAATGGAGTGTCCTTTCTCACGCCCTCTCCTACTTCAGGGGACAGCCCATGTTTCTGCTGCTCACCGACAGTCGAGTGTCCTTTGGTGGAAGGATGTCCATTGGTTCGTGGTTGCCCATTGGTGGAGGGATGAAAGCTGGTACTGTGGTAGGCGTGGAAGGACTCCTCCAGTTCGGACCCTCCAGTGCTCTCCTGGCCAGTCTCACTAAGCTGGGAGCTGGTCTGGCTCAGGTTTCCTGATGACCCAAAGCGACTACTTTCCACTGGACTACAATGGTGAGAGAGGAGTGAGGAAAATATTCAATGTCAGATTGTTTCAATTAAAACATGGGTGAAAGATGATTTGTAAATAATTTTGTAGTTTATATTTTTACTTTAGCCAAGGACAGATAAGTGTGGATGGTTACATAAAAAACTAGAGACTATTCATTTCTAGTTTTTCAATGCTATGTAATACAAAACAATGAACACAATAATTATGCTTTTAGTTTTTTAGGCTATAATAAGCCCCTCCCATCTGCAGACCATCTACACACACCACATCATGCCCTAAAAAGATACCCAATCTCGCAGGGAGACTTGTTGCATGTTGGAAAATAATAAAATGTGTATTATACTCGGCATATGCTTTTCCTAAATTGAAGTTGCATTTTCAAATAGAAATGGCACAAATACAAGTATGCTCCATTTTGTGGTGTGTTCCTGCTAGTCATTACTAAAAAGAGTATATTTCTGCACACACATACACCTGCATATTTTATTGTCAATGTTTTACTTTCACCGGTCCACAAGAGGAAATGCATAAAAACGGTGTATGATGGTAAGTAAGCTTATAGAGACGAGGCATTGAAGAGCAGATGGATGTGGAGTGTTTGAAATTCTACATTTTATGGTGTCATTTCATAACTGCTTTCATTTTTAGGAGCAGAATGCAGATGAGCTAAATATGTTCAAAGGTAACTGTAAAATAGTTGTGCCAACATACAATAACACAACACAAATCAGAATTCCTTGTTCAAACAAAATTTACATCATTTATAATGTTGCAGGCATTCGTGCTTATATTTGAGGCTATAAATATGTGTCCCAACAAACTAAAGAGGAAAGGAAATTTGCTAAATATCCGCTGAGACATTTGTATTTACGGAGGATATTACTAAATGATTAGTAAATGCAGAACAAATGAGGACTACAAGCAAAATGAACATGATTTAGTATAGAGGTTCAGGCGAACAAATAAATCAGTATAAAAGGAGAAGCACAAGAAATTGCCTCTCTTTAATAAACTAATGAACTGTAATTAATAAATCCACTTGTGAATTTCCCATGAATATATAAATATGTCAATTTTGTTTTGGAATTCTGTTTGGAAATGACATGTAAAATGATGTAGATGCCACACACACACACACACACACACACACACACACACACACACACACACACACACACACACACACACACACACACACACACACACACACACACACACACACACACACACACACACACACACACACACACACACACTTAAATCTAGTGGTCTAGTGAGGATGGATTGCACAGCTGAACAGGGAATACATTTTTTTCCAAAATATAAATGCATCATAAATGGTGAGGGGGAATGCCATTTATTATGCTTCTACTAGCCTTTTTGCATTCAATAGATCCTTCCTGGACTGGTTGTCCAGCTGCATTCCTGAGGTAGGACCTGCAGAGAGGTATGTTTCTACAAGCCCTTCCTTCTCCTTTGGGGTGAGGGATGCTGAAGGATCTACTTCAGGAGTTGAGACGCAAATCTGGGAGTTTGCTACATCATCAGTGGAACCTACCGATTCAGTTTTTTGGGCATCGGATGTTGCAACCTTTTGTACAGTATGTGTTTGACCACTCGTTGGCTTGTTAGTTTTAGGTTGAGATGTTACAACTGGGACAGCCTGTGGCTTGGGGGGCTCTGTCTGCCAAGGAAAACTTATTTTTGTCCCAAATAATGAAGTGGTGGGTGGCTCTTGTTTTCCGGCAACAGGTTTTTCCTCTTGAAATAGGCCTTCAGAAAGGGTTTTAAATCCTGAAAACAGACCACTCACTCCTTCTGTTTGAGGCATTGATGGAGCACCTGATGACATTGTTGGTGAAAATAGGGATCCAAGAGATTTTCCTGCATCACTCTGTGTCGACATAAAACCGAACAGAGACTTAGCTTGAGGTGGCTCTGCATTGTTGGGCAATTGATTAACTGGAGATGCTTTAATAGTATCTGCTTCCTTGGTATCAGGTGGTGCTGATGTGTCACTTTCCTTACTATCAAGATCTCCTTTAATGACCATGGGCTTCTCATGTATTATCTCTGCCTCCATCTCTCCTTTAGTATTTTCTACTTGATGGGTAAGGTCACATGTAGTGCTTCTTGAAGAATTTGTTACAGCAGAAGTTTCTGAACTAACTGCCTCAGATGCCACAGCACCAGAACTTGTTAGGCTGCTACATTTTAATTGATCGTTATCTGGTAAGGTTGCGTCCACTATTTTATTTGCGCTAGTCTCAGTGCCATATGGTGCCCCTTTTGGTGGCACACTTTCATTCTTAATCTGTGACTGTGGTGTAGTGCCGGGCATTTGCTTGGGCTCAGCAGGCATTTGTTCAGATGGCTTAGGTGTTTGTCCCATACCCCCAAACAAAGATCCACCTATGCCCGCAAGTATTGATACTCCAGTCTGTGATCCTGCAGTCTGAGCAGTGACTCCTCCAAACATTCCTCCAAGTAAAGAACCGCCAGGCTGTGCCGTTGCCGCAGATCCTCCAAACATCCCACCCAGTAACGATCCACCAGTCTGGGGACCTACAGACTTTGCAGGGGATCCTCCTCCAAACATCCCGCCTAGTAATGACCCTCCAGTGGTGGGGGCGGTGGTTTGAGTACCAGACTGAGGACCAGACCCCTTGAATAAACCTCCCAATAATGATCCCCCGGTCTGAGGAGCTCCTGTCTCAGTGTTGGACCCTCCAAAAATACCTCCCAATAGGGATGCTCCACTCTGACCAGTAGCAGCTTGGGGTGCAATTCCCCCCAGTCCAAAAAGTGAGATATTCTGCTGTTGCTGAGGACCTTCAGTAGGAGCAACTGTTGGTTTGAAAAGGGATGACATAAAGCCTGTAACTGTCTCTGCTGCTGAGTCACCAACAGATTTGTCTGGCTCTGGAGGCTTTTGTTGTCCCTGTACAACAGTACTTGATTGAGTGGCTGATGTTCCCTCTTCTACTGTAGGAGTTATTTTATCTTGACTTAACTGGCCACTCACAAGCTCTGGTCCTTCAAGTTGTTTTGCTTGTGCGCAGATTTCAGATTCTTTAAACTGAATATCATTAGCTAAGGTAGTTGGCTTGTCAGCATCTCGACAATGAACTTTTTCTGTGTAATTGCCATCAGTTTTGGCTAAGCTTGCTTCAAGACACTGGACTGTACTGTCAGGTGGCTGTAGTGTTTCTGCCTGCTCTTTGCTTTTGGTAGCTGTATCAATTACAGAAATTTCAGGACCAGCTAGCGCTTGAGTAGTTTTCTTGTCATCATTGGATTTTGGTGTGGCTACTGTAGTGGGTGTTGCGGGTGGAACAGATCCTCCAAGCATAGAAGGCAAATTTATATCAGGTATCTCATGAGGAGCTGAAGCTCCAGGTAAAATGCCACCCAGAAGAGATGTACCAGTCTGCGCTGTAGCTGTTTGAGAAGATGATCCTCCTAAAATACCTCCCAATATAGAGCTACTTTTTGAGGGTGCTGAAGTTTGGTTATCAGCCCTTCCAAACAATCCACCAAAGGACCCACTAGTCTGAGGTGCTGTTGTTGAAGCTGCTGATCCTCCAAAAATCCCGCCCAAAATAGACCCTGCTGTCTGTGATCCAGCAGCCTGGGGAGCAGATCCACCAAATAAGCCTCCAAGTAAGGATGCCCCTGCTTGAGGGCCTGCTGTCGGAGAAGCAGATACTCCAAGCTTAGTGGGACCAGCCTGAGGAGCAGACCCTCCAAATAAACCACCTAGTAATGACCCACCTGTTTGAGAAGCTGGTGTTTGGGGTGAAGAGCCTCCAAACACTGCCCCTAATAGAGAACTTCCAGATTGCGAAGAGGTCAGAGGGGCAGAACCTCCGAACAGAGAGAACAAACCTGTAGCTGGTGGGTCCTTGGGGCCTGATGATACAGGCTCAGACCCTGTAGGTGATGGACCTATCTGGCTAGCACTAGGTTCCATGCTGGGCCCAGAAAATAATGAAAGCAAACCTTTTCCTGAACTGTCTGAAACAAATGCTGTCTGCAAGGATGGAGCCTGTGGGCCTGATCCACTGATCATAGACAGAAGGCCAGAAGCTGGTGGTTCTTTAGAGGGAACAGGGTCTTGGGGTGCACCTTCTGTGCCAGTTTTCTTTTGCATAGTGACACATTCAGAATTTGGCTCCATAGATACAGTATCAGTGCCTTTCATTTTGGCATCCTGTTTAGTATCTACAGTAGTCCCAGTGGATAAGCCAACATTCACTTCACTCGATATTTCACGGGCAGCTGCTGCCACTGGGGCATGGCTACTGGAAACAGAGGACATTTGGGAAGAACCTTGTGCTGATAGTGGCTCTTTAGTATCAGTAACAACAGCAGATGATGAATTAAGAGTTTGTTGTGGAGGTGACACAACATCATTACATACAGAGAGTATACTCTTTGCAGGTTCTTTGGGTGCTGCAGTTACTGGGGAAGTAGACCGATTTGCACTTCCACCAGCTCCTGGTGTTTGTGGAGTACTGGGGCCACTAAACATAGAAAACAAAGTTTTTCTTGGACTTTCACTAGAGGTAGACAAACCACCAAATATTCCCCCAAGAACAGAGGTGGCTGGCTGCCCTTGTGCTTGTGGCTTAGATTGTGTCTGAGGTTCCCCTTGTAGTTGAGTTTGTGAATTGGGTCCTCTTTGTTGATTTAATGATGTTGGTGGCTGAGGTTGTGGAGGACTGGGATCACTAAACATTGAAAACAGTCCCTTCATTGGGCTTTCAGTTGAACCTGATGACCCAGGCATAATTCCCCCTAGAAGAGATCCTGTTTGGGCTTGCTGTTGGTTGCTGGGACCACCAAACATCGAAAGGAACCCAGTATTTGGGGGGTCTTTTGGAGGAACAATTCCCTGTTGTGGTACATCAGCAGCAGACTTGGTTTGAGGGAGAGGATGAGGAGGACTTGGTCCTCCAAACATAGATAATAAACTTTTACCGAGTGATTCCTGTTGAGGTGATTGTGGAGCTGCACTTGGTGGATGTGCTTGAGGCAAGGGCCCAGTTTTAGGTGCAGCCTGTGTAGGATTTGGCCCACTAAAAATTGATAATAAACTTTTACCAAGTGATTCGTCTTGTGGAGCTGTAGCTGATGCAGGCGATTGAGGGGTGGGTCCAGATTGAGCAGCTGCTGTTGATCCAGCAAGCATGTCTCCAATTGAAAATCCAAACAGTCCACCAGATGGTTTAGTTCCTCCTTCTTGTTTTGTCTCTTCAGTAAGTGGCATAGTTTGTGATCGGGTTGGAGCATGGCCTGTGGAAGAACTGGGGGAAAATGATTGGGATAGACTTTTGTTTGGGGGTTGGCTCTGCACGGGCCGAGATGTACCACTTTGGTCCATTGTTCGTTGTCTCTGTATACCCTTGGGTCTAGATGCTGATGTCAGTGAGCCCTCTGTAAAACTAGGTTTCATTTGCGGTTTCTGTGGTGGAGAGGGCTCCGTGCTAAACAGGCTGCTAATTGATCCAAAGATATTCGATACTCCTGTGGCCTCTTTATTTGTGGGAGCACTGCCTGGTAAGGAAACAGTACTGCTAGTTTTGCTCTGTTCATTTGAAGATGTCTGAGATAATTTCTGTGAATCTGTCAGAGGTTCTTCTATTCCCACTGCAGATTTCAGAAAGTTCATGAAGCCTGGCTGTTGTTCAGATGGTTTATCCACTGGTATATCCACTGGTTTACCAGCTGCAAGTTGTCCAGGTTTAATAAGATACTCTTTTGATCCTGAAGGCACTGTAACTGTTTGAGGGGTTGCTTGTTGTACCAAGGTAGTCTGACGTGAAAGTCTAGGTTTCTGTGAAGCTGTATGTGATTGAATTGAGGGCTGAGTCACTTGAGCAGTTGTTTGTACAGTGGGTAAAATTCTTCTCTGTGTGGTAGCTGGCCCCTGCTTTTGTTGTTTAACAATTAAATCTGACTGAGTCACGCCAGCAGGAGATTCCTCTTTGATTATCTTTGACTTCAGACTTTGGAAACCTGATGTAAGAATGTTCATTGAATTTTTGTCAGGAGCTTTTTCACAGGAGGATAAGCTAGTTTTGTTGAACTCTGCCTGTGATGTTTTGCCCACAAAAGAAGATATGAGGGAAGAAATCTTTTTGACTTGACGATTCGGTTGTTCCTCTCCTGGAAACACTCTGTCCCTCCATTCCTTCTCTGATACCTCATCTACATGCTTCAGTGTAACCCCAGTGGATGAACGTCGCCGTTGGGAAGGGTGGTAACAGTTGTGAAGCAGCTGCTGATTAGAATCTGCAGTTGGAGTAGAGTTCAGGGAAACTGCAACCTTTTGAGCAAGAAATGTCTTCATTTCCTGGTTGTTCCAATAAGGGCCGATGTGATCTTTATTATGACAGGAAAGGTCAATAACATCTGTGCATTGGTCTTCATAGATGTAACTGTGCTGCCCTGGATCCATCCTGACTTTGTTTAATCTGTAAGATGTGAAATCTAAACCTTGTTTCCCTTGTGACTGAAATGAATTTTCAAACATTTGAGAGAACTGCTCAAGATTCAAATTCATGATCTGATTTCCTTTTCTGAATGCTGCAGACAAATCTAAGGGTGCATTAAGAAGTTGAGAATCACTGTGCTCTTGACCAGGTAGCCAAAGAAGCTCATCCTCATTGTAAAGTGGAATTTTAAAGCCACATACTGAAACCATTTCACTGTGTAGCCAAGCACTGGGAAAACCATCTAATATCTGTGCATTTCCACAAGACTCACCTTCAGGGGCACATGCATACACATATTCACCTGCTGCATCTGTAAGCAAGGCATAGATGTACTCATGATCTGTGTAAACAAAGTAGCCACAGTCACCATCTTCTGCTGGCCACCACATTCCTTGCTCCAAAAGTGCAAGCCACTGCTGATACCATTCAGTGTCTTCGAGATACAGGGAGTCTTCTGTCTCAGTTTTTGGGGGACAGTTTGAATCTATTGGTCTATTCAAATTAAACTGACTCTGATGGAGCATGCCATCAGTATAAACATTTTGTAGGACTGCATTATCCATTCCATATTGCCAGTTAGCTGAAAAAGATAAGCTTGGTGCAGTCTCCTCGTAATAACCTTCGTGATATGAAACCCCATTCAAGCTGTAAGTGCTGCCGTCACTGAACGAGTGCCATTTCCCAAACTTTGCATTACTTTGTCTATTAGTTAAGTTCAAGGCTCCCTCCTTATTAGGTGAATATTCTAGATTTCCCAAGTCTTCGTGGCTGTTCCATAATTTCCTCCTGGGATATTGATCGTCATTCATGTGTCCCTCAAACTGATATGGTTGAATTTGCTCTTGGCAAATGACATCTTGCCATGGTGTGGAGGAGTTAAATGGCTGATATGTATTTGAGGGGCTGCAGGGAATAGCAGATGCCGGTAATGACGCACCTTCACAGCTCTGTCCATACACTTGATCCTCTCCCTGGAATTCATAATTCAGTGACTCGTTCTGAAAATGCTGCCAGAGAGCACTTTCACGGATCCACTGGTTTTCATCATAAGAGGGACTTGTTCCATAAGGGGACGACTGACCTTGGTAAAGATTATGCCCTGTTGCTCCAAACAACGAGGAAGTGCTTCTGCAAATGTATGGCGGCACGGCCATTACTGAGGGAGGTGTATGGCTTTGTAAAATGGAATGAATATTTCCTGTACTATAAGACATTGGGTGAACTGATTGAAGTGAGTCAGAATAATATAACTGAGATAAATTACCTGTGCTAATTGAGGAGTATGGTGCCTGACTCTGAAGAGATCTTGCAAAAGTAGCTGATGTTCTTAAGTCTAGACTCTCAGTGGCAATGGCGACAGGTGCATTGATAAAAGCATGTCTGCTCTGTCCTGGATTAAGAGAATCTCGAACAACTCTTTGACAGCTGTCCCTTCCAAAGTCTGAGGAAGCACTACACTTTAATATGCCTGAATGTGAGGGTATCTCTTGTTCTGTAATCTGACCTGGTGTTTCTACTTGTTTATGAGTACAAGGGTCCTCAGTAATATTTTTGCTGAACAGTCCAGATAAAATCCCTTGTTGGGCAGGTCGTGGAATCCTCTTCTCTTTCTCTGCATGTTCATGTGAGGATTGTTGTGTTACATTAGTGTGTAACTGTCTTTGTAGTGGGGTCTTAATTGTAACTGCGTTATTATTGGCTTTCTGATGCGGTGATTGTCCTGTCATTGTTTGGCAGGTTGAGGGAATGTTTTCAGATGATTTTGTTAACTTGTTAAACAACCCTGAGAGCACTCCAGATTGACTTGCTGTCTCCGCCTGTGTTGCAGTGGTCTGGCTGCTTAGCACTTTGATTTGTTGTTGTGTCTCATGGATGATGTTGGGCTGTTGCTGTTGAGCTATATTTTCGGATGAGGGTTTAAATAGTCCAGAAAGTAGACCACTTGCTTGAGTAATTTTCTGTGTTGAGCTATTTTGTGGTTGATTTTGGTTGGAAATTGGGATATGCCTTGATCCTGGTTGCTCATGGCTGGATCTACTTGGCATAATTCCGTGCTGTTGAGCTGATGGCTGCTGTTGTGCATTTATGTTGTCTGCTGAAGCAAATTTGAAAAGACCAGATAAGAGACCACTTTGTTGAGATGGTGTTCGCTGGAGTGGAACCGTTTGTTGTCGAGTAAAGCCTGGTTTACTTGCCTCCTGTTGGACAACTTGCTGACCTGATGCTATATTCCTAAAATGAGGCCCTTGGTTTGGACCTTGAGTATTCTGTTGGTTGAAACCCTGTTGATTGTGTTGAGCACTGCTTTGTTGGTGCTGAACTGTTTGGCTGCTTGAAACATTCTCAGAGGATGCAAATTTAAGCAAGCCAGACAACAACCCCTTTTGCTGAGATTGCATTTGCTGAGTTTCATCTGAAGTCTGCTGCTGACGAGAGTAATTTCCAGGGATGCTCCCCTGCTTTTCAGCTTCAGAAGGCTGTGCATTCTGTGGTATATTTTCTGTGGATGAAAACTTCAATAGCCCCGAGACAAGGCCCCCCATCCGTGGTACAGAATAACTTTGTTGTGGGGGAGGTTGATTGGGAGACTGGGAGGAATTACTGCTCCTGGGTGGTTGATTGTTGTGGGAGGCCTGCTGTGGCAAATTGCCAGATAGGTCACTAGTAGAGCCAAATTTAAGAAGTCCAGATAGAAGTCCTTGTTTGGGTTGATTAGAGCCCATGGGAGAGATGTCCTCAGTCGAGCTCCCTTTGAAAAGACCTGTCAAAAAATTTGATTCAGGCTGACTGGGAGCTTGATGCTGCATTCCATGGGGGTCTGCTATTGGTTTCTGAATTGATGCGTTTTGTCCATGTGAGCCAGATGACACGTTGATGTTCTGATATTGCTGATTACTAGTAAAATACTGGTTTGAACCAGAGGGAGCAGAGGTAGGATTAAATAGGCTGGAAAACCATCCTTTCTCAGTGTTTTCCTGGGGCACACCAGGATTTGGTGTAATTGTGGTTGTTGTTGTTGAATCTTGATATGATTGCACAGGATTCTGTGTGTTTATGGAGGCACTAACATCTTCATTGGATGCAAACTTTAGAAAACCAGAGAGCATTCCTCCTTCTGATCTGGGACGCTGCTGAGTGGAGACATTTTCAGAGGAGAGGAAAGGCAGTTTAAGCTTACTGCTCAATGATGGCTCCTCCACTGGTTTCTCTAGTCGGGGATTCTCTGTGGATCTAAACACTGGATAAACTGCCACAGCTCCCTGAGGTGGAATGGGGACAGCATGTGAGATCAATGAACCGAATGACTTCTTGAAAGGGCTAAAGAATCCAGTGTTTGGTGATTGCGTTTGGCCAGTCGGCCTTGCCGGCAAATTTTCTTTGTCGTAAATCATCGGATTTTCTCTGCCATACAAATTTGTATTTAGTTTTTGCTCCAAATATTTCTCTTGTGAGGAACTTCTTAATGTTTCCAATTTTGTATTTCCCTCTTCCCTCGCTGACTGTTTACCTTGACGAACACAATCCTCATCCCATTGTGTATGGCCTTGAGAATACGTGGACTCTGGTGCCTGTTCAGCCGAGTTCTCATTATCCCCTGCTGAAAAAAGCTTCAAAGGATTCAACTTCCCCAACACTGAGTTTCCTGGAGCACTTTGAGGTCTTGTTACAAACTTCTGTTCTTCTTTTGTACTTGTTTGAGTCTGACTCCTTGCTGGAGCTTTTGTTTCTTGACCTTGCGTCTTGGCTTCATGTGGTGGCTGAGTAGGCGAATAACTGGATGATTTGTCATGACAACTCTCTACTGGAGATACAATAGCTACAGGAGCTGAGCTATTTGATTTTGGAATAAAGGACAACAGTTTTGTTAGTCCAGATTGGTTGGAAGGTTGTGCAGGGGATGCTTGTGGAGACGGGACATGCTGTTTGGATCCACCTCCAACTCTGTCAGTGAGAGAACTAAATAATGAGCTCATGGCACTTTTTACACCAGATATACCCTGATCAGAAGGGGTGTTTGATTGGGTCTCTCCTCTAGGATCCTTTGATGAACTATTTTGGTCCTCTCCAAAAGAATCGGTTTGATAGCTACCCAGAGATGATAGCCTTGATTTGCTTGATTTAGGAAGGGAACCATACCTGCTAATTTCCTCCTCTTTTTCAGCAAGGTATTCAGAAACTGTTTCAACTAGACACTGAAGCTCATCCATTGGGTCTACATATTCATCACTTGGTTCCTCTACAGGAGAAAGCATTGCCTCTGGAGCCCATCCTCCAAGTTTAGCTTTCCCACACTTCTTCTCTCGAGAGCCCTGACAATTTTCTATGTGACAGGAGTAAGAATACCCGTCTTTGTAATGCCTTGCGTTATCTGGGTGAAAGTCTTCCGCCATAAAAGCAATGTCATCAATGTCCTCCTCTGCTCCAATGGGGTAGTGTAGATCCTCAGAGTTCTCGAAATCAAAGTCAAACCTCGCCCTCATTCTAGCGTCTTGCTCATTTTTGTATGCCACATAATTCTCCAAAGTGTTGTCCAGCTCATTTTTCGCCCACATCCGTGTCTTGTAGAGAAGCGCATTCTGGTGTGGCCTCAGGCATGGTGTAATACGCTCCTCTTCTTCCTGCATCTCAACTACGTGCCGCAAAAACAGCTCCCCTCTCTTCTCACGGAGCAGTGCAAGGTCAGAAGGAAAAGCCTCTTCCCTGTTTTTGTCTGCCTCTGTACTGAGCAATCCCCCTGGGTCCCTTATATTTTTCTTTCGCCGCCGATCAATAGTGTCATAGCCTTCAGGGTAGGTGGGGGGCAGAAAGCCGCTGTGTTGTGAATTCAGACGGCTAGAGGTATGTGATGGCTCAGGGTAGGGTTTCCCCATCCGAAGGATAATGCTGTCTTCCCGATCATCCAGGAAGTCACTCAGCTGGGGCTTGCCATGCCCTTTGTATTTTTTTTCCCAATCTTCGACCCCCATGCCGGAATCTACAGGTATAATTCTGACCCTTCCTTTCTGGTTTAATGATCTAATTTAGGTTAGAATGGATTTAACAAAAGGGTGGGAAAGGATACAGGGACAGAATAGAAGAAGCAAACAAACAAAGAAGAAAAAATGCAAACAAAAGTTAAGCTGAATGATAAATGAAGCAGAACGATAAATTAAATTCAAGGTGAGAAACACTTCATGCAAATGTATAGACACAATTCAGCTTAGTTATCAATTTTGCAATAACATTACAATGTTATTTACATAGCCTGCAGGCTAAATAATATGTAGCAGTTTATGTTAATCTTGTGAGGTTTTAAGACACCGTCATTTCATCAGAAAGCAAAGCTAGACGGAAAAATTGCAACAAAAATGTAAGAAAAGAAAAGCAGAACCTGCCTAAAAAATACTGTATTACACATTTTTGTGTGCTTGAGTAAAATGCTAAATAAAACTGAATGTGTATGGAAGTGCGTGAGTGTTTGTGTGTCCCTATGTTTGCATGCGCCTCTGTGAATTTAGATCTTTGTAAATCCCTACAGCAACAGTCATGCTTATCAGCGCTTCAACACTCAGCCTGCGACAGTGGTCATGAGAAAAGCATGCTACAGTAAGTCACCGCCATATGGCGTTTTCAATCACCAAAGAAATGTGTGTGTGTGTGTCACCAACCCACTCCCTCCAGAGGGATAATCAGTGATATGGCCAAATCAAGTTCGAAGCCTTTCTAACTACCGAACTTCAACCAACACAACAGAACCTCAAGACAAAAAGAAACACCAACAATGAGCTTTCCCTGGCTGTAATCCCATTTTTTTTTTTTTCTGATACAGAATTATCCGGATCAACTTCCTATCAGTCCACACAGGCAGATTTGCAGCAGTCTCACTGGTACACATGTATTCTGTGACAATCCATGAAAGCACAAAAGTAGATTCCATGCACTGAGACCATTTGTCTTATTGGCCAAAATTGGCCTCAAAATAGCTGTGTAGTAACAACGATGTATTATTTTTTTTACAGCAATAGTGTCACTAATATTGTCTTTTCCTGTCTTTGCCTCTGTATTTAAATAGAAAACAATTTTTTCATGGAATATAAATAATCTTTCATAACACACACATGTGGACATCTCAACTACATTCTGACTTTAGTCATACAAAACAAAAAGTCCAACATTCCTTGTGACGTGCAAGTGAGTGGACGAATACAACAATGAATGAATGCACTCCGGCACTTAGGCTGGAAACAGGAAGTGACAAAACCCTGTTCCCCTGGACAGAACAGACCCCTCCTGGTCGATTAAAGCAGCGAAATGAACCGTCTACTATGGCGCATAGGAAATCATCAGGCATCAGTTGGATTCTTAGTCATGCAAACTATCAGACATAAAATGTAAGAAGCATGAGAATTAAAATGACTTCTCCTGCCACTGTGAATCGGAAAGTTGTCTGTGATGTGTTTAATCTTATAGAGTGAGATATAAAATACTGTGTGAACTAAGATAAGCCTGACATATTTGATTAACAAGTGGTCATTGGTTGTCTGCTTTCGCACTTTCGATATCGCGACTACCTGGTTCCCCTCTGGTCCCCGTAGTCCAGGTCTAGACTGTGGACCGAGCCTGTGCAGGAGTCCGGGTGGTGGTGGTGCTGCTGCTGCTGCTGCTGCTGCTGCAGAGGCCCCATGGGATACTGGTGCATGGAGGAGTTGGGCTGAGCCGTAGTGTGGTAACGCGGAGGCAGACTGTTACTCGTCTCGCTGCGGTAGTCGCTGTCCCGGTCGTCCACAGCGCTGTCCTGGTCATCCAGAGCTGCAACATGCAGACAGGGTGCGCTCAATATGTGATCATCATGTGACATTTAAATAATCGTTGCCAATCGTCAACCCGTGTTAAAAGCTGAGGATGCATACCTACTTAAAATCTGGCAACATAACAAAACTGTTAGGAGCTGAAGAAATAAACAGACTGGGGTCAGCATATGCCAGGTTCATGGGGGGGTTGAGAGGGCAACGGTGGTGCACCTTTATTTGTGCGTGCAAGCTCTCCTGCTTAATGGAAGACGTTGAGCTGCTGTTAATCTGCGTTTCCCTGTAGATGCTGTTGCTGTATCATCAATAATTCACAGATATAACTTCAGTTATGTATAATTTGGTGATCTTTTGTTTTTCTACAAGAAAGATAGGGACAACACGTTTTCATCAAATGCTGTTCAGACACAAGAATAGCTTCATAGAAATCCAATGTGGCAAAACAGTTTAGACTAGCAGTTCGGGAGGAGCGTGTGTAGAAATCTAATCTGCATGTGTTTTACCACAAACGGGACACTTTGACAGCGTTTATATTGTGCTACACATATGTTACACTTGTGTCGCTCATAAGAAGAGCACCGACACACACACACACACACGCATCATCTTTTGAAAGTGACCTTGCCGACCCTAATAATTCCCCTATGAAAACTTCTTTCAGGAGCCGGTTTGCCGCGTGCTGGAGGGGACAGCAGAGTTTATCTTTTCAAAGCGATAGAGTGAGAGGGCCAAGGATGAACTGATTCTGTTGATATCTCTCGGGAGGACAACAAATGTCAAGGTGACGCGCAGCATGAATACAGTTTAGCAAAGACTGCCATCCATCAGTTTGGCCCCTTAATATTTGATAAGGGCTCCTGTTGTTAAGCGGACTTCTAGAAATATTTCTACAGGTATTGCTAATTGTATCTTAATATTATTGATCTCAGTATTATCATTGGATTTAAAAACATGCATGGATTTCAGGGAGGAAAAAAAAAACCACTGCTTTGATCAGTTGTCCGAACTTTTTGTAGGGTGCGTGCTAAACCAATAATTTAAGGATGAAGTATATATTTGAGATGAGATTTATATGACATCAGCACAGAGCGTAAAGAGGGAAACGGCGAAAGCAGGGATTGGAAGTGAACAAAAAAGGCAAAAGGGGGATTAAGGGAATCACTGAGGAAAATCAAGTGTTAAGAGTGAAATAATGAAAAAAAATGCTTGGAAGCCTTATCGAGGACATGTTAGTGGGGAATACGGTGAAAGTGGGACATGCAGAGGGCACTGAGGATTGGCCGGGGAGAGAGAATGTCATCAAAGTGTTGTTTTACATACTCAGTGTGTCAGCCCATCCGAAATAGTTGCCTGGTGGAAGTGCAGACGTTACAAAGTGAGAGGTACAGTCAGAGGATGCAGGGGTTGTGAAAACAAAGAAAAGAGTCCCTGTGTTGTCATAGTGGGAGGATGAGGGAAGCCCAACAGTGACAATGTTTATCATGCATATGGGCTCTCGGTTGTGTTTGCTAAAAAAACATCGACTTTGTCTAGTCCTCAGTTTTCAACTCCGAGTAAGAGTGTTCAACTGTCACAACACCAGGCAGCCCAACAGGGTTTAAGTATGAGAAGAGGAAATAATATCAAAGCCTGAGAGGCAGAACGGTGGAGAGCCGGCTCCCTCTAGAGGCCGAGGGGAGAACGGGCGGGCACACTCACAGCACTGGGAGGCCGCAAATGGCAGCGGGCGACTCTGAACGTCCTCCTGAAGAGAGTACTACAGAGGAGACAAACAGCAGGCGTCAAGCACGTCTCTCGTGTTGCTGTTACTTCTCACAGTAGTTCACTAGCGCAGCTTCATCAACACTCACAGCAAACATGATAAAGGAAGCAGTTCTAAGTCATTAGAGCAAGTAGGAAACAGGAACATACAAGCACGTCGTTTTTGACAAAAGACAACTGGTAGACTTCTGCTTACTCAACTGTGAAATGGCAACATTCAAACCAGCAAGACGTGCGGTGTATTTATCAGTAGTAAAACGTTGTTAAGTTGCACTTCACCTCATCGTGGATTCCCATGGTATTGATGCGTTCCAGCTTGCCCGTCCAGTACTGTGCCTCGTCATCTGGGATGTCTGGTACAGAAATGTGTATGACACAGCAAATAAACATGGATGTAAAGTTTGAAGTTACCATCCTGCTCCCTCCGATCTCAAGCATCAGATTCCAGGATGCCTTCATAACACGTTAACGCCCCGTTCAATTTCTCATGAGCCTCTTAGAGGGGGGAGGAAATGAAAACAGTTAAGTTACTGTAGCAATGGCCACAAAACGTATAGGACGAGGACTGGAAACATCAGAAACAGTTTCCAGCACAGCGACAGAGAACCGATGTCCAAAGGTGCTACAGGTGAGACTTAAGGTGAGAAATTTAAAACAGGCATTACAAGCGAGTTTATAAGAGATAAAAAGACTATCTTGGAGTCTTGGAGTATATATATATATATATATATATATATATATATATATATATATATATATATATATATATATATATATATATATATATATATATATATATATATATATTATACTGAACTCCAAGACTCTGAAACAATGTGTTCATCTATTATTAATAATAATATTAACATTATGATTAATACTACTAATATTACTACTACTACCACTAATAATAATAATAATAATAATAATACAATTCATAAAAATAATGTAATCTCATTATTACTGTTATTTATTTTGTTTTATTTGTAATTCTTTTATATATTATTACTTGTTTTCTTTTCTCCATCATATATCTATTGTAGTTACGGTTGAGGTGGGTATCTGTTTGTTTCTGATGTTTGAAACATGACCTGCTACTGTTAGAGTATACACATTGTACAACACGTTCTGGTTGAAAATATTTTTGGGAAATAAAGAACATCAAGTGTACATTTGTTTCACAACCGTCACATCCAAGCACAGGACGGGGGTGTGTGTTCTTGTATCCCTCTGAACCTAACCTCTCCAACCATATCTGTGACGAGAGTACTGTTGTGCTTTCAAAACCACATTAAATTGCATCTCTCTTTTTGATGAATTCATGGACAGTGCTTCCAGGAAAACATGGGCATGAGGAGACTGTATTGTGCCATTTAGATGCAGACAAATTGAACAATGAGCCTTTTCTGTGAGAACAGAAACCCTCTGGAAAGAAGGATCTGCACAGCATAAACAACTCCATCTACTCAGTTATGGACTGCATTCAATTATAAATCAACCAGGCCTGATGTTTTTACATCAGGCCTGGATGATTTATAAATTATATTGGACAGAAAACAGTGGAAATGTGCTTTGAGTCTTTTTGTGTATGAGCTTCAAGTTTTCAGGATTGTGTGCATGGTTGAGATTGTGTTTCATAGTTGTCTGATTGAAAAGGTCATTTAACGTTGTTAAAGATGTGTTACATCTCCGTCAGTTTCTTATCTTTTTTTCCATTTTCAAATGTTCATTAAACTGTATCGTGCAGAAAAGGCTTTTCATCATTTGTCATTCTTAGTTGTGTCGGGGCAAAAATGTGCTGCTAAGCTAAACCAAGTCTCACATGAATAAATACAAAAAGAAAGGAAGAAGGATCAGACCAGGTGCTCTGACCAGTCCTGCGCTGCAGACAGACGCACATTAAAGGCCACGTGCACAAAGGCCAGGGCTTCAAAGACACACCGGACCGCAGCTTTAATGAATGGCTCTGGTGCCACAGAGAGTCGCGGTGGCCTCCTGCTGCCTTGAAAGGCCTCCTCTTAAAACGGAAAACACAGCAGCCCTGCTTCGGCTTTGATGCCTTTTGATCGCAACGTTTGAGCCCGATATGAAGCGCCGATAATAACAGAGATGCTGTAGCCGGAACACACAGAGAGCAGGAGACCTCGCAGAGCATTGAATTGTCCTCTGGGAAACAATAAAATCTAATTAAATCCAGGGCATAGGGTTTTTTATATTGTTAAATGAATTCATTTCTAGGGTCTAGCATGCTGTCTGAAAACCGAACGAGGTGTAGTGAGTACGTTGTGACTTCCACCATGGAAAACATTAAAGCTCTTCTAATCAACAGCCTGTGGAACATCTAGCAGCTGAAGAGCGAGACAAATTATTAATTAAATCTGAGACTTTATTTTTAGGCCGTATCGCCCAGCCCTACACCAAATGAAGGCTCATGTTGATGGACATTTAAAAAGGCAATTGTTTGCCAACATGTTACAAATGTATGAGACAATAACATGCCAGGGTTTTGTGTCTGTGAGCTTGTTGTAGACTTCCTCTTGCCCCAAGTGGCAGAAAAGACACCCAAAAAACAATCAATGCAGCTTTAGTTGTATACAAATGTTGCTGTGGATCATTCCAGAAAAAAAGTGAGGAAGTGACCTAAACTGTCCCACAGTCGTACTCTCCACTTCTTTGTGGTATATACAGTATATAAATAAATAAAATCATTCTTAATGGTTCTTTAATCCTGTTGGCCACAATGGAACAACCTGGCAAAGACCAAATTATATTACTGAACCTAAGTTAATAAAGGGACATCTGCCATTGATGAATCAGTGCCCTCAATTTAAAAAGGACAGAAAGTCCTAATCCCCAGTGGAACCAGATAGAGGACGAATATATAAGAGCGCATTTAGCTGGTCAACTCAAGTGTCCTCCTTCACATCACCCAATGAGATAATGTTATTTTCTTATGATTCAATTTCATTCAGAAGAAACTGTGACCTCGTCCTCTACTCGTGCACGTTGTTGTCCGTGTGGTCCTTTTGTTTCTTTACTTGAGTTGAGGTGATGCTTGCATAAGACTCCGGGACACCGGGTTACAGGACGTCATCAGTTAGTTAGACAGCGCTCCAGGCTGGGTAGCTCTTCCCAGCATAGCCTCGTGAAGCGGCCGCTGACATTTCGGCAGGAAAATACACGCGTGGCCTTTGTGTAACTCAGCGGATCAAGGTTTTGATTTGCCCCGAGGGAACCGGAATCACTAATGCCCCCCCCCCCCCCCCCCCCCCCTACACTGTTGTCGTGAGCAGGTACTTGAGGTGACAGCTCGGGGGGAAAACGTCTTAAATAACCAACTGAACTGTTCAAAAGTGTGGTTCATTTGTTGAAGATTCGCAGCTAAAACACAGAGAAAGTGAAATAAATAAAGGATTGGCAGCTCTTGATGTCTCACCAAAAGGCAGCTCGAAGCGCGTGTCCAGCAGGACGCGGTGGGGCGTCGGGTTCTTGGTGCCGTATATCTCGTCCGCCTTCATCAGGACCTCCGCGTCCAGAAGGATCCAGTCACCCGAGCCCTCCTGCAATGGAGATACGTATATTGTTTTGTATTGGTTTATTCGGTAGGGACAGTGCACATTATTAACACATCACTGTCAATGCGCCAGAGTTAGCCAAGAGGCTATTTTTTTTTATATCTGTAGTCTCCGGACAGATGTTACAAAGTCACCCTAAAAAAACATGAAAATGAGTTACAAACAAAGTTATTCATCGTTTATCCTTTATAAGCATGCAGAAACTATAATAAAAGAAGAGGGAATTAATCAATTAATAGAAGTGGAAACATCACTCAAGACACCCTCACGCTACATTTTCAACACAGCAGAGCAATAATAAAAGACGTGCATGCAGGTAGATGAGGGTTGAATGGCAATTGCAAGTGATGACAAACAGACAGATTGAGATTGACCTTGGTAGAGAATTGGACCTTCTATGTGTCCAATACTCTACATACTCTATACCATTATCATCATTTCCTGGAGTAATATATCTAAGGTATATACATCTTTGAGCATTTGTATTATTTCTAAGCTAATTAACACTGAGGCCACATTGAATATGAATGTCTATGGAGGTAATGGAGGTGAAATATCGTCAATAATGAATATAATGATGCCATCAGGGAAATGGTAAAAAAAACAAAAAAAAAACACCACTGTTTTGTAAAAGAAAAAAAAAAATCAATCAGTGTTTTGGAAGGAAGTCCTTCCCACTGCATGTTTTACTTTTCTGCTGACTATGTGAATCGTGTGTGGGTGGGTGGGTGATCTGACCTCCTCTGATTGCTGGATGCCCTTCAGAGGCATCCAAGCCGTCCCCACCATGGTGTCCCAGATGAGGCCTTTGTTCCACACCTCGACGATGAGGCCGAGGTCCAGCTGGTTGATCTCGCTAAGGGGAAAATAGGGGTCGACATTCATGTATCAAGTAATGTCAAGCTTCCATAAAAACACATTAAAAAGCCCTCGCTTATAAACAGCGTGGGAAATGTAAGCGGAACAAGGACTGCGTAGTTTGAGGCTTTGTTATCAGAATTTGTTTTTTTAAAGCGAGAAAACTTTCCAATATGTCACTCGACTCGCACTCACTGAGGCAGAAAGTGTCTCCATAATTACAGGCAGGCCCGACCAGCGGCTCATAACAAAGGCTACCTCGTCTTTTTGTTGTGTAATAGCTGTCATAATACATTCAGGCCTTGTTTTGTGTCATTCAGCGTGCTATTCAAAGGGCTCAAAAACAGCTTGATGACAGCGACAAAATGGCATAGCAATTTGTGAAAGGAGACGCTTCACAAGGCCATTTGCATATTCTCATCTGTGGCAGTTCACAACTATCGACGGGCCACACAAAAGGAAGATGAGAGAAAAGATAATCAAAGACAGCAGCTAATTGAGAGAACTGCGGGGGGGGGGGGGGGGGGGGTCCAGGTGCAGAACTACACAGCAGGCTTTCTAAATCATGTGCTCATTCAAAATGCCACAGAATAAACTAGAAAGGTGCAGATCTCCACCAGGTGTGTTTGCAACTGCTATATTGAACCAATACAACACCCCCCCCCCCCTAAGGGCCCATAAGACACACTTAATTTACAAGTGGTGATGTATAAATGCTACTGGCTTGAATTCCTTATGGAAGACATTTCATACAATCTTGCCAAAAAACTAAATGACCAATCTGTCTGCCCGCGTAGCAGCGGCAGCAACGTACTCAGCAGTGTGTGTACTGGAAGCTCGCTGTTAGCCCCACACGCCGCCCAAAAATAACAATAAAAGTGAGCCGAAGAGCAGCGGCTGAGAGGTACTCAGCAGTGAATGTACTGGTAGATCCGTTAGCTTTTTAAACTCTTCTCTCACCTGTGTTAATACTGGCGGACCCTGCCGGACGGGGGCCGGTTAAGAGTGGGTGTTAGCCAAACACTGCGTCCAAAACAATATCAGTGATTTAATTGTTTCGCCACCCCATACACCATTTTAATTTATTTCCGTTAGAGTTAGATGATAGCACTCGTCTGTGTGATAGATATGTAGCTGTATCCAGTTAGCTTAGCACAAAGACTCAGAACAGGGGGAAACAGCTAGCGTCACTCAGTCCAAAGAGAAAACATCTGCATTACAGACTGTATATACGATGTGGACGTATTCGCCACCCATTGGGTTGTGGACTGCTCCAGTTCGGTATTTTGGGCTTTGATTTTCAGAACCAGGGGTTACTGTGCCGGATTCGCACAAGTCACCGCTTTCATCTGGGACGAAAGCAGTCCGAGGACCGAAATAATATCTGGTTTGCCGTCTGCCATGGGAATGCAGCGTCAGCAAGTTAGCTGCTGAGGTTCACGGTTTGGAAATGTGGAGTTCCCTTTAATAGAATGTACGTTGAATACATGCATTTGGTTGTAACAGGTGGTACTGAGAATTGGCCGGAAACGCCGATGAATGGTTATGTTTTATGTTTGGTAACACCTCGCTGACACGTCATTAATGGGACGGCAGAAGGATGAAGGTCTGGAAAAACAAACAGCGTTGCAATGAGGGAGTTCACAAAAGACAAACAATGACACACACGCAACGACGCGCTGGCTGCCTCGTCGCCATAGATACCTTTCACGGGGAAAGTGAAATGAGGAAATTAAACCAATGAATCACGGGGAGGAAATGAGCGGCAGCCGTTTGACACGATACTCGCATAGCTTGAAAAACAAGACACCTCTCCTGTTGATTTAAGAACTAGGGTGGGGAAATTAAAATATATGAAAAACTTAGAGCTCATATTGGATTTCAGAGCTCCCGGACCATTTCCATTATTGAAGAGTTTTGACATAAATCGGACGCACCATGAACATTGCATGTAGATAAACACTCAAGCAGGTCTTGTGAAGGGCACTGCCGTGTGCGTGTTTATTAACTTACAACATGAAATCCTGTTCCCAGCAGGGCTGGTCGCCCCGCACCGTGATGGTTGTGCTTTTGACATTCTGCACCTTCAGCGTCACGTAGGTGTTGAACTTGTCTGAAACGAAGGAGAAGAAGGGAGATTGCAGTTTAAACTGGGAACATGTCGAGGGGCGGCATTAGAGAGAGACGTGTGTGTGACTATGAGAAGAAGAATACGAGTAGATGAGCAGTAGAGAGAAGATGCAGATCTGTTGGTACAGCGTGAACATATCTGCAGGAATATTGTGTATCCTGAGCCACAAAACATTCAATACTTAGTAATACTAACCGTTCCAGTTCTACTCTGGCTTTGTGTGGTAGAAAAAGACATCAGGAGCTCTAGGGAGAGTGGAAGCAGATAAGTCCAAGCCCCCCCCCCCCTCACTATGTCAAGCCAGGCCGGGTCAGGCCAGCAAACTGACCCCGTTAATCTCCAAAGAGAGCCAGCCCCATGCAGCGGATACAAGTACAGGATCCAACTGCCTGTTATGACTCTCCTGCACTGTGGACCACAGCCTCTCTTGGACTCACTCCTAATAACTGCCCACTAAACACACACACGTCTCAGAGGCAGAAGGTCTGCTGGTAATGCAACAGAGTGGAAGTCCCTCCTGACCTCTCACTGCTGCGGAAAAGGTCTCCGTCAGCCCCGATACGGTCAAGGCTAAAGAAGGGAAATTCAGTGAGGTCAAAAGGTGACAGCCTTTACAAACAGAGTAGTAAATGAACTCCGTTGGTTTTTTCAATTTGGTGTTTGTTTAACTGGCACTGCCAAGACAATTTCCCCACCCGGTGATCTCCATCAGCGGCGCCGCAAAACAATCGCCCACGCCAGCTGTCAGCCCTGGGCGGGGTGATGGCTGAGGGATGAGGGGAGGGGGGGGAGGGAGGAGGATTAGACGGCTGGTGACACAGCCGCCACTGTTTCATTCCCCTCAGGGAGAGGGAGCGTCGACACGTGCCTGCCGATGTGCTCAGTTTCGCTCTGGTAGATAACCGACCTCATCGCACCGCCGGTGGTCCTCCCTGCGACCCCCCCCCCCCCCCCACCACACACACACACACACAATTCTAGCAGCATAAATCCAACCCCCTACCTGGGGCACAAGAGCATGCAGCTGGAGGAAACAGCTTAGATTGAAATGCTGATCTTGAGTATGGGTTAATGGATCAAATCTCCCATCACATTATATGCACCTTTATTCTGTGATATATATAAAAATATTACAAATTTCAAACTCTATATGGAGGAAATAACGAGAAAGGGAAGGTTTTTAGCGGATCAACTGAACTAAATATGTGGCAAATCAGGACAACGTAGTGCTACTCACTGACATGAAAGAGTCCTTTATTAACAAAAAGTTTACTGAAACAAAGGGCAGAAAAACAAAACCCAGGAATGTCATTACCCCCCTCCCTCCCTCCAGTGATTGAGGATTTGAACCTTCTCAGCCTCGACTAACCGGAACGTACCACCTGCCCAGGTAAGCATAGGGTGTGCCGAACAGAGCAGGCCTCCAAATCACACAGAACAAAACGGTAACCTGAGATCTCTAAGTTACTGCTGACGACTCCATCGCTCTACGGGCGCCCATCTACCGAACAAGCACAGAGACTATTAGGGAATGAGCTTTACTGTCCTCCTGCATCTTAACAGCGCCTGCTAAGATGACATAATGAGGGAAAACATACCTGATTAAGGCAACGACCCGTAAATCAAACTAAACAAGCTTGTGTCACTCATACACCTTAAACCACGAGGTTGGCGGCATGTCCCCATGTTGCTCCCCAGGACACTGCAAAGCAGCTCACTGCTGCTCCTCAAAATGCTTAGCGTGGGTTAAACGCTGTGGTCAATTCCCATCCATGTTCCTGTCTGTAAGTGATGTTAAAAGAGAGTATACCGCCGGAATGGCGAGCCCTCCAAACAACAACTCACCAGTTGTTGTTTTTTTCAGTTTTCAATGACTGCATTTCAGATTTGCACTTCCAAAATATCAGTGAGTGGAATCATCAGGGCTACAGCTAGAGATTATTTTGATTATTTTCTCCATTGTTTGGTCCAAAGTGAGGTCCTCTCATTGCTTGCTGTACCAGACCAACAGTCCAAAACCTCCAGAATATTCACTTTACCATCACATGGGACAAAGAAAAGCAGCAAATCTGAAAGATGGAACGAGAATGTTTTTGGAATTTATGATCAAAATAGTTCATCATAAATCAATTATCTTTTCAGCTTTAAAAAACCACACACACACACACACACACACACACACACACACACACACACACACACACACACACACACACACACACACACACACACACACACACACACACACACACACACACACACACACACACACACACACACACACACACACACACACTTTTGGTCTATGGGAAGTCAAAGCAAGGCATCAGCTGTTCCTTTGACCGATCACCTGACCACACTAAACAAAGATTATTTTCCTGGTTGCCCCGGCGACGTGCTGAAACATTTACTCTGCAGCCAGATAAGTCGACGCAACTGCTCGACACAATGAGACAATAAACAACTGATACAGCTGGATTCTGACGACAGTCAGCTGACACGCAACATAAATAAAGATTCAACTAGGCCCAGAAAACAAAAGAGAAGGTCCCTCCTACAAGCACCCTGAGTGAAAGGAGACAGACCTTATTAGTGTCCCGAGGGGGGCACTGGGACAAAACACAGGCTTTATTACAAAGGAGCCTGGGGGATGCTCAAACCCTTTCCCCCTAATTAGATAGTCCGTGCCTTGTGCCACATTTGGGCCGGCTCCCATGATTAGAGGAGATGAGATAAGGGAAGAGGATGTATGGATTAGATAAGAGCCACTTAGTGGCTGTGGGACGTTTCCAGCAGGTGCTGCCCACAATGTGGCTGATACAATCTGCACTGTTGAGGAGAAAGCAGCAATAACTGCCCGGAAAAAAACCAACACACTGAGTGTATGCCTGCACACTAAAGCCTGACATACTGGATCTGTCCGGCAAAAACATCACATTAAACCTTTCAACCCCAAAACCTGGAAAAGCATGTTTCCTTTAAAGCGTTTATCACAGCCAGAAGCTGTAAAAACTGTCACAATCGTCCGATTTCTATCTTTTGGAACGTCCTCGAACACATCATGTGTGACCAACGCTTCGGTCAGAAAACGCGACCAAAACAAAGCTTAAAATTGTGATATTTCATCGACAACATTTTATTCTAAATGACTCATTTTAAATTCTCGCCCCGAATAAACCTTTTGCTTTAACAAGATCCTGTAAAAAACATTAAATTCGGAGCTCCTCTGCGCTACTAAGAAGACATGACTGACTCGCCAGAGACCAACAGTCACGTGACAACAGTTCTGTGAAACTTGGGACTGAACTGCAGGCTGCTGAACACAGAGCACTGGCGAAAGGAGAGGTTGTAAAAATGTGAATAGCTCACTATATATAGCACGTAGAGCCTCCTCTATTTTTCAAACATTGGTAACACTTGTGAAAATGTTGGATGTATAGATTCCACTTGTTTTTTTTCTTGTTTTTTATGATTTCTGGCATCGTAACTGTTATAATTTGAGTTCTCTCTACTTCATCTTATACTGGTTGAGTTAGCTGTTAACCAAACACAGCGTCCAATACACTAAAGAAGAGCAAACTGTTTTCTGTGGATGCGGAGATCCAACTTGTTCAGTCCCGATACCGATACCCGGGCTTTGGTCATCGACCGATTATCATCCATGTCATTAATAAGCTGTGTGCCTAACTGAGAGGAAGTGAGTGGGATCAGGCAACATCAGACTTAAACATTGCTTTCCAAACTGTGTAAACAACCACACCCACACACGCGACCGATCACATGATCCTCACATAATATTGACTGATACCCACCGATGTCTGTGTTCTTTATTCTTTCCTAACTTTACTCCGGATTATCATATACAGATATTAATGAGATATTAATAAGTTCATATCGTGACTTTGCTGTTTCTAACATTACTGGTGCTGCTCTAGAATCAACATTTAGCCAAGTTATATTTAAGTGATGCAATTATAATCCAGTTAAGATAACCAGACTGAAATGAATTGGGAAAGCACATCTCATATACAAACACTTTCATCTTTGTGTATTTATTGCCCGTCAAAGCAATGTTGAACAATGTTATCGTACTTCATTCAGGCTCACTTCATAATTATATATCCATAATAATGCAGAAGTGACTGATAACATGCCAATAATATTAATAATATGATGATCATAATAATGTGTAAAGTAACGTGTTGAGATGCATGACGTCACACACGTCTCTCATTCTCTCTCTCCATCACACTCACACACACACAGACTAGTCAGTGTGTGTGTGTGTGTGTGTGTGTCGTAAAGAGGAGGCAGAGTTGTGGGATGATGCGGCGCCCCGCTTGCGCTCTTCATGTTTTTGTGAAGCACCCACTCGCCCCCGAGCCCTCGGTCGAGCATCTTCATCCATTATTGAGTGATGATGAGTTTTTCAATAAATTTGTCAATGAAACGCAGGCGGCTGGAAGGCTGATATTTCAAATTCAGACCGCTCATCTATATTGCATGTGACACAAGAACAACAACCTAGGAGGACATTTGGTTGGGACCACCTACGGAGACGTTTCTCCATCTTCACTACACAACAGTTGTGGACTGATCAGAATGTGAACAGGATGCTTAAATAGAGGATTGTTGCAAGAAAAAGCTTGTGTTTTTTTTTTTTTTTGGGAGGAATCTAAATTCTGACAGAAAATGTGTGCAGGCAAACACTCGGACTTCCTCACACAAATCCAGCGACACACATCCCTTATCAATCCCCCAGTTTCCCGTGGCAATCAGTGGAAAGCCCATCCAAGGGCACCTTCACTTCTTCACACGCAGTACTCTCCACAAACAAGTCATTGTTGGAAGGGCTCAGCGGGAGGCCTGAGAGCTGTCCAACCCAAGGTGTGGTGAAAAGTGCAGGGCAAACACACACATCCCAGACCAGCCCTGTGTAAACTCTCAGGCCTCTTCTAATAAATCCCACGCCTCCCTTTGCTGAGTCAGGGTGATCAGGAATCACAAGTGCCCGGATTATGTTATTATGTTCTAACCTGAACCTGAGGCAGCAGGAATATGCAGCATCACAACACAGTGGAACCTGTCACCGTGCCCGAATTCTGAAGAAATGTCCCTCTAATAAATGTTAAAAATTTAAAATAAGCAAGAAGGCGGCCCCAGACCGGCTTCTCATACGCACAGTGCTCATGTCACTCACACGGCAACATGTACATATTTGCACTAATTAATAGTAGACGTATAACCTTTGGTATTCTAAACCTCATGCCAGACGGACTTTGTCCTGTAGCCAACAAAAAAAAATAAAAAAGCGTGACTTTACATTTCACCCAAGGGAGACAACAGGCTTAACTGAACTCCCCTGATGTTTGCTCTGGGACAGGTGTCACATGTGGCGTGGCCAAGAGGGAGGGGGGAGCAGAGAAGGCCAGCAGAGGCTGACGATCTAAAAAAAAAAAACTATATCTCAGCGCTCGTGACGCTCATGACCGTGAAGGCATCATTATGTTTTCCCAAAAGGTGAAGGAAGAGGGACTAAGGGAAGTCCCACGCTGACCAAATGCAGACACCTGCAGTTTAATTAACTTTAGCAATTATCCTCAGCGAGCCCCGAGCGGTGGGTGGGTGTTCAGTCGGGGACTGAGAATGAGAGTGCGTTTCCTGTCCCACGGCTTAGAGGGAGGCGGGAGGCTGAACACTAGAGGGGATTTGCTTAGGTGGATTTGGATTTAGCGGCCACCAATCTAAGCTCACCTGTGCAGAAGGACACTGGAGTTACATAATGCAAAAATCAACCCAGAGCTTTCGTCAACTCAACAGAATTCGAATGATAAACCCGCATTGGAGTGCACGTGACGTGTACTGACACTGTTTCCTGATTAATGCGGCTCCTGAACGGGAAGCTTCAAGGCTTCCAAAACTCAATGAGGACGACAGACGAACACAGCCAACATTCATAAGAAAAGAGAAAACAGAAGCACTCACCTGGTGGTCCTTGGAGCTTGGCTTTTTTCACTGAAACACAAAACAAAAACAAAAACAAGGATTAGGCCAATCGGTGGGGGGGGGGATGTTTCCACTGATACGTGATTCTTCCGCTCGCATGTGATGTTTCGAGTGCAACGGTGGGAGAAAAAAAAAAAGCCAGAAATTGTAAACACGTCTGGCCGTGAGTCATGAACAGCAGACAGGATCTCGTGTTATTGAGGCCCGACCGATTCATTTGTATGCGGACAAAGCTGAAGAACACCGTGTGCGGCTCTATCAACATGGATGAGCCCTTTGTTTTTCAAAACGTTTTGTAATAAAGAGAAAATACATCCAGAACTAAGCTTTACTGATACACAATCTATTCTTCTATAAATGCAACCCTTAGTGAAAACCCTGTGTCAATCAGAACCTCCGCTAGAGCTCACAAGGTAAGTAGTTCTTCAAATGATCTTCATCCGACATCAGATGTACTTTCTTCACGTGTAGCTTTGGGAAGTTGTTCTCCCAAAGGGAAGCGTGGACGCTCAGGTAGAAATTAGTAGGGGTGGGGGAAAAAATCGATACAGCATAGTATCGCGATATTTTGCGTGGCGATATTGTATCGATACACGGACGCCAAGCATCGATCTTTTATTTTATAAACTATTAAAAAAAAAAAAAAATTACTAGAAAAATCAAATCAATTGCTTTGTCAGTCCACTAGATGGTGCTGAGTTGTTTTCTGGTGAGGTCAGCAGAGGTCCCGGGTCAGCGTGATTGGTAGGAAGTTGGTCAAAACAAAGATAGAGACATCTGGCCTCACAACAGGGTTAAATCTGCCAACAGTAGCCAGGCTCATGGGGAGAGTGCAGCGCATAACTGGCTCTCTGCCCTCGATGTCCACACATCGCAAGTTATACTGAGTTATATAACTCTTATATCCTACGTTATAGTTCATATACTGAGTCCAAACGTTTGCATTTAGTTAAGTTGGACTATGTAGTAATACAAACAGTTCAGTTTGTCAGGTGCATGCAACATTTATGACATTGTTGGTCAGTCTGTCTGCTTGACAATCCTATTTTGCTGCAATAAAAATTATTGAAGTGAGATGAACAGACTGAAAACTTTATCTTATTAGATAAAACATGTTGACAGTTTTCCTTTGGGGACATCATTTGAAGTTGAAAAAAGTAATAAATCGCAATATAGGCCAATGTTATCGCAATACGCAGAATATCGCAGTATCGTGATAATATCGTATCGTGACCTAAGTATCGTGATAATATCGCAGTATCGTGATAATATCGTATCGTGACCTAAGTATCGTGATAATATCGCAGTATCGTGATAATATCGTATCGTGACCTAAGTATCGTGATAATATCGCAGTATCGTGATAATATCGTATCATGACCTAAGTATCGTGATAATATCGCAGTATCGTGATAATATCGTATCGTGACCTAAGTATCGTGATAATATCGTATCGCGGGACCTCTGGTGATTCCCACCCCTAGAAATTAGAGCGTTGTAATATTTGTCATCAAGCTAGAACATAAACCTTGCATCGAGTGAGAGCTTTCACGTGACATGAGAGGAAAACAATACACTGAAGATCGGCGCCCACATTTTGATCATGACGAATGCATTTTGATCTGATTGCACAATACCAACTTTAATAGAAATAAAGAAACATAAGCCCAGACAGCTGTATCACAAAACACAACAGCTGGTAAAGAAAACGCACAAAAAAAACAATGGCAAAACAATGGCAAAAGTAAGAATGTTTGGCAAAAGCAGCCATTACGTAAAACCTAAAATAAAAAAGATATTTAAGCGGGAAAACAAGCCTCGTGGTGTATTTGGGTGTATTTTTAGATCATCTTTAGCCCCTTGATGCATACAATAACGTTTATGGGATTGCGGAGCGCTTTGCAGGGGATTAATTGTGATTGCTGTGGCCGGGATATGCGTTCAGGCATATAAACTCCTAAAGCTCCGGAGCCCCACGGCGGCAGATGGGCAGGACGGGATGATGCAGGCACAAATGAAGCTTTCATATTTTCATGTAACATGCCTTAAAACGACTACGCAGGAGAGACGTAGTTACTGGGTTTTCCTGAAACAGCGATTTCCAATTTTAGCCACAAAAATGTTTTTCCCAGTGTTTGTCTTTCTGGATAACGGTGGTGGCGAAAAGACGTTATCACAAAAGGAGGAGAAAAAAAAAAAAAGAGGAACTCGTCACTTCTTCCAAAGCATTTCCTGTCTTGTACAGTGAAGCGGAAAGGGAGCAGTGAAATGTGGAGGGAAACCGGCGGTGTGATATTGTTTTTGGCTTTCCACTAAGGCCTTTCAACCATAGGGTCCAACTGTGGGACACAGAGCAGAGGGCAATAAACCAGGGGGGGCCATAATAGTGGAAACTGATGCTTATCATTTCTGTGCTGGGCCCTCCATGGCTTTAGAGGCCATTTAGCTCACTATTTGGCAGGGCGAGTTGCACAAATACCCTATTAACCTACTGTGCCTCCACCTATTTAAGCATGTGCATGTTTCAGGTCAGTTGATTCTGGAGCACTCCTTTGGTTGTTCAACTTCAGACATGCAGCGTATGACGTCAATTCATAAATAGTCCTGTAGCTTTTAAAACAAGAATGATATAAGATCTCAGGAGCAAACTATTTAACGGTTATGTGCTTACACCTTATTTTAAAAGGTGCATAATACGAGATTGGGAGCATTGCCGGCTCTCAACGAGGCGATGGCTGAGCCGTCGTCTCAAAGCTAACGGTGCTAACAGTACAAACCACGGGCAAACGTGCTGACAAAGCTAACGGTTTTTACCTGAGGGAGAACCGGAGGGTGGATGGTACCCTTCAACGACGACGTTGTCGGGAAGAGCTCCGGAGGACTTTACTCCACTATATCTTAAGATAGCAAATAGTTGTTTGCTGCTATACTAATGCGCTGAATGTCATATATTGTTCCTTTAAACATAACAGCCAATCTTCTCGCTGATGGTCTCGTTTATGTATGCAGGTCATATTGAAGCATCAGTATTAAATACAAATCCTTGTAGTAACTTGCACAAGAACTTAGTCAACATTTTCCCCTTTTTTTCCTCCATGTTAACCGATTGGGCTTCATGGGCCTTTTTCACATTAGACAAATATTGTTGGCATGTCATACAGGTGTAAATTATAAAATAAATGATGGCTGAATTACATTCCGCTGCGTCCTTTCACGGTCCTGGTGCTGTGTATACTGGCTCACTGGTACACCGTCATGGTTTACGGGGACGCGGAGCCATCATTCATGTTCTATGTAACATCTGTGCTTTTCCTACCACGTCACGTCAAAGCTTCGGCGGGGGGAAAGGTCTGTGGGTTCAGACGCACCATGGAGTCACACGGATCATGATATTACTCCACCATATGAGAACAAAACTTTGTATAGTTCCCAAAAAGGTCTACTTTGATTGTTTGATTAAAAAGTTGAAATTTCACCACAGCATAGCAAAGAATAAATGTTGCCCCGTCTGACTACTTAAATAAACTGGACAACAACCAACATATATATTTTATTTGAACTTAAAGGACATCATCAGCTGGAAGGTGAGGCAGAGAGCAGGAAACAATAGGAACAGGAAGTGACACCATGGGTCTACTGCTGTTGCAGTCAGCTTCCGCTTGGTGCTGGCTGTGGGATCTGATCAGTGTAGGAGGCAGAGAGGCAGAGAGGGAGCAACAGATGGCCAGGGGATTACTCCCACAATCTCTAAGCGCTCTCTCTGCCTCTCATAATTCCACTACTCTGCCGCTCGCTACACTCAACCACTCTGCCTGCAGCTCTATCCTTTCTGGACCTGCGGGGGCCTCCGTTTCTCATCCTTTATTACATTGTTTTCTTGTGGCATCTCATCGACTACTCACTTAACTACGGAGCCAAAGTCAGCAGGCTCCACGCAAACAGTGTTGCTGCAGTTGTGTTGACTGCTACTGTGTTCTTAATCCTGGAGCGTGTGCCGGACAAAGAACTGCTACATCCCTTTTGGAGTATCACTAATATGTCCTCATGAAAACAGAAGAATGAGCACACAAAGGGCGTGGTGATGCATGAAACATCCTGAGCCAATAGAACCCTAGGACCAATGTAGGAAGCATGGAGCCAGCTTACTTGCATCAAAAAGGACTAAAAACTTTGCTTGGCAAACACTTATGTAATGTAACAAGAAATGTTCCAACACCCTTTTTCCCATTCCCAATACCGATACCTGAACTTGCATGTCGGACGATAAACAACTAATACAAACAACTGTATTCATTCAAGTTTCTCTCGCCAGAAAACTAAGTTGTACAAGATTACACTGTGCTGCCCAACAGCTGCTAGCTGCTGACGTTAACTAGCTCTCCTCCTGCCGATTTCAACACGGATTTGTTGTTCGCAACGTAGCGTTATTAGGGAGGAAAAACATAAGGTGCACGAGAGTGTTTACCCACAGGTGCGTAGTACTAGCTTGCACATGTGCTGAACCGACCGGGCAGGATGTACGGATCGGGTAGCGAGTGATGTGCGTTGTTGCTGTTCCTGTGGAGGAAATACCGCCATCTACTCAATCCACGACCAATTCACTCAAAAAAAACTTGCAGGAGACCCTGTTGAGACCAAGACCACCCACAAAAGCTGCCGTCCGCTAGCTGTGTGTACGAGCTCTTAACCTGTATTCCAGCTACCCCTCTCTACACTGGGGCGGTCACGTGTCATGACTCTGTACAGCTCCCACACTGCTGCATCACAGGGTTCATGTGAGCCACGCGTCCAGTCAGCCCTGGCCTGATCAGCGGCAGCAGGAGTCCCCCCCCCATGTCCACTCGTGAGGGCAACCACTTATCTGTTGTGCAAAGACATCGCCATGGTGATAGGGCATCTCGACTCCCCAATAAATAAGCAACATTGTAAAGCTGTGCAATCAGAAGGATGCGTCACGTCATCGGCTAATCACACAACCCCCTTTTTTTTCCGAAGCACCCTTTCCCTCCGTTATCTCCGGGCTGCATAGCTCCTGTGCCAGCTGACGTTTGTCACGACCGCGATCGATAAACGGACTGAGCGCGAGCTCCAGGACCCGTTTGGCACAATAACTCTTGATTGTCGGCGCCATTGGGCTGAACTTTCTGAAGCAAGAGGGGCCGAGCTGACTTGCCTCTTTTGTGACCTTTTCCCTGCAAGGAGCTGTTCTCTTTCTCAGCCTGGTGTATTGATGCAAGATCTCTTTTGAGGCTTGTTGTTTAAAGGCTTCACAGAAATATACTTTGATTTTTCTTTTTTTTTTTTAAAGGAGCAGACAGGTTCATTGATATTCTGTTGGACTTTGTGTTCCCCATACACTCCCAACATGTGTTGTGTACCTGCTGCAGCTTTGATCACTGCAGTTTCTTTTAGTGCCACATGTGGAGTGGCTGATGTGCGGTCAGTCTTAATTATATCTTTACAAATGTAACATAAATACTCTTCCTGCAACCTTTTATATTGGAGGCACCATGCCTATTCTGAAATATAAAAAAAATGTGTCCTCCAGCATCACATTTTTATGAAATATAATATAAGGCGTTTTAAGGGTCAGGGAGAACGAGCTGCGGCGCTATATCGCACAATAAAGGCCGAATGGTCAATGTTTAAAAGGTGCATTATCTGAAATATAGACAGAATTTTAGTTCAAACATTCAAAAGATGAACTTAAAAACAATTGGTTGAAAGTGTTGACGTTACGTCAAAGACGTCCACCTGTAGCGTTGCAGAGATATCTGCTGAAATGAGCGTGCTAACCAGCTAGCCCCCGCCCCGTCGTGTATTGCAATACCACTTGCTCCTGATGAGGCGACGGTGAGTCACTGTAGCGTCCCGGTCCAACAGGAGAGGACGAAGACGGAGAGCTGCCCCGAGCAAAACAAAGAGTACGGAGACAGCTCTTGGCCGAGTAAAGAGACGAGGCTCGACGCTGAACTCGCGTCGTTTCTTTGAGACTAATGGGTAACATCTAACGTTGGCTATTTAGCGAGAGCTCGTCTTTAGCGCAACTGATGACAACCGGACTGAAAAACATCCCAAATGGCGTCGACATGGTTTTAATGCATTTGTTTTCTTGCTAAAACCGAGCTAAGCAAGCTATAAATGTAGAGTGACGACGTTGCAAAAGCATTAAAGAAACGTCCGATCATGACAGAAGGTGTGTGCTGGATCGCAAGCACGCATGAGTGGAGGTATCTGGATATTTGAAGAGAATTAGGAGTGTATGAAGTCCTGTATTTTCAATCAAACAAATTGGGGGATAAAGGCCTAATACTCTCAGTTATTTACTCATACATGTCAGGCACAAACTGTATAATAAGAATTAGTATTTGACCGCCCCCCCTGAGAGTCTCGGTACAGTGCTCGCCCGTCTGGTGGAATCATTTTGAATTCTGGGACGCCCCCAAGATTTCATCTCCTGCATCATCCTCTATATTTTAAAAAAGCCTTAATTTATAAATTAATTTTTTGAAAAAAAAAATTTTTTTGTTTAATAAGAGTTTAAAATAAATATCCTCATTTACAAAAAATTTAAAAAGGGTGAAAAAAAGAAGAAGAAAAGTTTTCTTCTACATTTAGGCCCTTTTTTTAAACAAATACAATAACCCTTTATGCCAAAATGTATATGAAAAAAGAAGATATTACACGTCGTTTGTCGGATGTGGCTCCATCATTATAGACTGGACCAAAATGCTGGCTCGCTGGCACAGAACAGGATGTTGCATAATGCGCTCTGCTGCGGTAAAGGATGCTAGGGCAGCAAGGATTGTCCGACTTCTGTTTAGTGTTAACCCGGCCAGCTTTAGTCTTGTTATTGGCCGTTAACATGTCCATGGAAGGGAGACTCTGAACTGGTTTTGAATCTAGACTTAAAGGTCAATAGTTACATTGTTATTATCATCATTTGGACCCCTAAAGAAAAACATAGTATCAGTTTTTTGGAGGAGGGGATAACCCATAATGAACATATTTTTCTCTCTCTGATGGAATAGTAAAAGCTACGTCTTCTAGTCATCCTCTGAACTAAAGAGCTAAAGAGAACTGCTCTTATCGTTATCATATATTCATTGTTAATATCTTTGGCTGCCAAGATAAAATATCCAGCAATGGTACACGAACCCGTACTTCTATTACCATTGCTGTAGATGGGATTTTAAAGGGACAGTTCCACTTGCAACTACGATAGTTCCTACATGAAAGCGCTCACTACGAGGTTTAAGGATCATCTTGAGTAATCAGGTCTTGATTTCTGGAATAGAGGCTGTTGAGTTTTTAAAATGTATCGTGATGGCTCTCACAGCAAAACAATCTACCTCGATGAAAAACACTACAGATAAGAGGACAAAATAAGTATTTTTGATTTCAGGGTGAACTGTCCCTTTAAGCATCTGCTGACTAATTAAAAATCAAGTAACCCTTGATTTTTAGCCATCAATATATCATCTCCTGATGCATAACTCTTACTTTAAACTCATCATCCTACACTGATCATAAAGTATACTGTCTGTTGTTGTGATATTTATAAGTCAATACAGCTGGGTCAGTTATGGGCTAACGTTAACAGCTGGTGTGGCAGTCTGCGGAAAACTCCGATAAAATAGAGCTAACAGAGAAACAGCTATGCGACTGATGCTTTACATTGTCAACAGTCTGCGTTTACAAAAAATAAAAATAAAAAGTTAAATCACGACAGGACAAATGTAGGCTCCTAGACACTTTTCTTGTCCCTTTAGGGGGGGGCATCCTGCCAGAAAACCTGCTCTGCAAGATGTCACTGACATTATCAGATTGAAAATAAAAAACACTCCGCTTGTAACTTTTACGTGTGAAACACTTCGTGTCGTTTCTAACCACTTGAAGAAATACTAAAAGAAGAGAAGTTAAACTCACCTCTGACACACAGTAGCGACATGGCAAAGCGCTTCTTCCAGTAGTTTCACACAGTTTTGCGGCTCTCAGCGGAGATTTACTCCGTCAGGCATCGTTGCACGCGGTTAAATTACTTTTTCAAACCACCGGTAAGCTCCGAAACGGGTGTTTTTACAGGTGGTTTTCCGGTGCTGGACTTGGGCAGTGAGCGGCGGCCCCCCGCCACGGCCACGCCATTATTAAAACTCTCATCACAGGTTTCAAAGACTGACGAACAACCTGAGGGCACGGAGGAGAGGGGAAAGGCGGGGTCGAGGCACCTGCTTACTGGCGTCCGTGGTGTCCAATGAGAATGCAGCGTCGCGCTGGAGGGCGGAGCCGTTTGAATCAGCAGAAATCTGACCAATCGCTGAGAGGGACATGGTTGGAGGAAGAAATCGGGTGACGTAAACAAATTGTAAGGAGACCAAACTCCTGTAACTTTATTAAGATAGCTGCCATTTGTCTTGTTTTACTTTACCTGCAGCTTCAAAATTAGTTAAATTCATTCATAATTTGCTTTTTCCCCAAAAATGTATCTTTATGTGAATGTGAATGGGTATAAATTTAAAAATGACAACGTTTGACTGTTCTTATAATATCTGCACCACACATAACCTCACTGATTTCTTAGTTTCACAATTCTCTAATTATTCTCTAATGCATCTTATCAATGCATCATGCCCACATATTACTGGAACTTGTTGCATCAAGCTACAGTTGCTGCATACTATAAAAACAAAATCATTGCTGAAATGTCAAGTCAGGTCAGGATTATCAACCCACTCAATAATTTAATAAAAAAAGAAGACATATAGCCACCTAAGGATCAAACGTAGGCTGACACTATATGTGCCCCATGCTAAGGTGTCTTATGTACATGCATAATAGAACCCAAAGGATCCCACACAACAATAAATTACATTTTGTAAAAGGGAGTAAAGTATACACTGTACACTTGTAAGAGAGCAAAGACAAAACCAACAGCACCACCCTGTGTAATTAGTGAGTCATTGCATTTGGTCCTGAAGACTTTATTCAATCGTTTAATCGAAAGAGTGGAGACAAAAAGTTGAACTGTGGGTATTTTAAAATTGTCATCATTTTCTATTTCATACTCTTTTGCTCTTTCCCCTTCTCATCAAATGTGGGCTATTTAAATATTTGACCTACACTGTCACTGATATTGTTGTAAATATGCAGATTGTGGCAAACAGCTGCAGGCCAAACCTCCGCCTACAGCCTCTGCCAGCAACTTGAATCCTCCAGCCTGCAGCCCTCCACAACAATCTACATCCCTGGCCTCCACCTGTCGATCCTGGAAAACACCCCTGGAAACCTGCTCCACCTCCAGCCTCGTCCAGCTCCAGCCCTGAGCCTTCACCAGACACCTCCAGCCTCCGTCTACTCCTTCAAATACTATCAGTCTGTCTGAAACTCCACCTATGGTCCCTGCCATTAACCTGCAACTCCACCTCCACTTGAAGATTCTGGTGGACATCTGCAACCCAAACCTCCACCTACAGCCTCTTCCAGCAAACCTCTATTTATTGTTTCTTTGTTCTTTTGTCGGGGGGGGGGGTGTTGCCCAGTGAAGGACGCAATCCCATCACTGTGAATTCATGAGTTCAACCTGACCAGGATGCTGTTCTTTTGTTGGGTATCTGAGCTATTTTAAGATGACATGGTAGAAGAAAAACGAAGCACAACCTTTGTGCTGACATATGAGGTCAAAACCTAGTTTGTATTGAGCCCTGAACAGGACGAAAGCTGTTGCCTGGTTACTGTTCATTCAGTGTGGCTTTGTGGCACAAGGCAGTTTGCACACTGTATATTATCAATCGGGCTTAATCATAATAATCAGCTTTATCCAAAAGTTTGGCGCGCCTCTCCTCACACAGCGTTGCTAACAGCGGCTTGAAAAATACATCAAAACGTGCGGCCTGATCGGGAATACACAATGTTTACTCTTTATACACCATTTTTGGCCAAAAAGCTTGGAAATATTGTGCTGTCGCACACAGATGTCTGTGGAATCCAACGGACTTACACATTTGGCTCAAAGAGCCACAGAGCGACATGAACTCCAACCAACTGCTCCATTAGACTCCATGTTAAATCTGACCACTCATTTCTCAAAGAAAGCAGACAGTACCAGTTTTGCATATTGCGCTCGAGTTCACATTTTTAAGACCACAAACATAAAAAACACATCTCCGCGTTTGCCAGAGTCTTATCTCTCTGACGGTATCCATATTTTATTGATTAGTCTCATGGTTTTGGTATGAAGGGCATATGTTTGACAGGTAGTTTTGTTGGAAATCACTGGTTACTCTCTCTCTTAATTAGTCTCTAACACACAGGTGCTCCAATCACCAACATGCACCCAAGCACACAGGTGTTTATATGAGCTCATTAGTGATGTTGATAAACACACAGAGGCACTGAGACACACACGCACATACAGGTGCTGGTCATATAATTAGAATATCATCAAAAAGTTGATTTATTTCACTAATTCCATTCAAAAAGTGAAACTTGTCTATTATATTCATTCATTACACACAGACTGATATATTTCAAATGTTTATTTCTTATAATTTTGATGATTATAACTGACAACTAAGGAAAATCCCAAATTCAGTATCTCAGAAAATTAGAATATTGTGAAAAGGTTCAATATTGAAGAGACCTGGTGCCACACTCTAATCAGCTAATTAACTCAAAACACCTGCAAAGGCCTTTAAATGGTCTCAGTCTAGTTCTGTAGGCTACACAATCATGGGGAAGACTGCTGACTTGACAGTTGTCCAAAAGACGACCATTGACACCTTGCACAAAGAGGGCAAGACACAAAAGGTCATTGCAAAAGAGGCTGGCTGTTCACAGAGCTCTGTGTCCAAGCACATTAATAGAGAGGCGAAGGGAAGGAAAAGATGTGGTAGAAAAAAGTGTACAAGCAATAGGGATAACCGCACCCTGGAGAGGATTGTGAAACAAAACCGATTGAAAAATGTGGGGGAGATTCAGAAAGAGTGGACTGCAGCTGGAGTCAGTGCTTCAAGAACCACTACGCACAGACGTATGCAAGACATGGGTTTCAGCTGTCGCATTCCTTGTGTCAAGCCACTCTTGAACAACAGACAGCGTCAGAAGCGTCTCGCCTGGGCTAAAGACAAAAAGGACTGGACTGCTGCTGAGTGGTCCAAAGTTATGTTCTCTGATGAAAGTAAATTTTGCATGTCCTTTGGAAATCAGGGTCCCAGAGTCTGGAGGAAGAGAGGAGAGACACACAATCCACGTTGCTTGAGGTCCAGTGTAAAGTTTCCACAGTCAGTGATGGTTTGGGGTGCCATGTCATCTGCTGGTGTTGGTCCACTGTGTTTTCTGAGGTCCAAGGTCAACGCAGCCGTATACCAGGAAGTTTTAGAGCACTTCATGCTTCCTGCTGCTGACCAACTTTATGGAGATGCAGATTTCATTTTCCAACAGGACTTGGCACCTGCACACAGTGCCAAAGCAACCAGTACCTGGTTTAAGGACCATGGTATCCCTGTTCTTAATTGGCCAGTAAACTCGCCTGACCTTAACCCCATAGAAAATCTATGGGGTATTGTGAAGAGGATGATGCGAAATGCCAGACCCAACAATGCAGAAGAGCTGAAGGCCACTATCAGAGCAACCTGGGCTCACATAACACCTGAGCAGTGCCACAGACTGATCGACTCCATGCCACGCCGCATTGCTGCAGTAATTCAGGCAAAAGGAGCCCCAACTAAGTATTGAGTGCTGTACATGCTCATACTTTTCATGTTCATACTTTTCAGTTGGCCAAGATTTCTAAAAATCCTTTCTTTGTATTGGTCTTAAGTAATATTCTAATTTTCTGAGATACTGAATTTGGGATTTTCCTTAGTTGTCAGTTATAATCATCAAAATTAAAAGAAATAAACATTTGAAATATATCAGTCTGTGTGTAATGAATGAATATAATAGACAAGTTTCACTTTTTGAATGGAATTAGTGAAATAAATCAACTTTTTGATGATATTCTAATTATATGACCAGCACCTGTACACTCCTCTCCCTCCATCTCTCTGTCTGTCTCTCTCTCTCTCTCTGTGTGTGTGTGTCTCTCTCTCATAGTCATTCAGGTCTTGGAGACTTTTAGAGGACTCCTGTCTGCCTGTCTCACTCACTCACTCAGTCCATCTAACGGTCTGTCTGCCAGCCTCTCTCTCCTCTCTGTCTAGCTTTCTGTCTGTCTCTCTCTCTGTGTCTCTCTCTATCATACAGTCATTCAGGTCTTAGATATTTTTAGAGGACTTTTCCCCTCTCGCAGGGTAACACCCCTTAAGATTGCATCAGAAAAAGTAAGACACCGTCTACAGTCAACCTGCCACTATTCCCTACAGCCCTACCTGAGAATACATGACTGGATATGCAACTCTTCAGGCTGCACCCACTCCATCAATACCACAAGTAAACACTGCATTCATACGTATTTATTCAGCATTTAGAAATCTATTTACATGTGTAATTCAATTAAGTTCATTACAATGAAGTTAAAAATAATGAATTGTCCTCTTAAACTGGTTAAAACACTTTTGAACATATTGAAATGTTAAAAACTGCTCTCAGTTTGAGTTTAACTTGGCAACGTTTGAGACAAACGAAAAATACAAGATACATATTTACATAAAACGGTTTGACCAATGAAATTCTCCATAAGGGGGTGAGTGCAGCCCAAAATTGCTTCCAGTAATGGCTGCCACAGAGAGACTGCCCACAGTGTCCATTAAAAAACCCAAACACCTCCACAACATTGTCCTGAGAAATAAACACCAGAAAGCACCTACGAACAGTTTCAGTTTAGTGACCAACTGTAAAGCAGTGTAGATGAAGAGAATGGGCAAACAGTTCAATAACACAGGGAATTTACTCCTTGCAACAGAAAGTAATTCAACACAGGATTCCTGTATCATACAGGTGAACAGGAAGTCCAAATGTTCATTCAGTCTAAAGCTATGACCTTTTAAATAATCAGTTTTCCAGACCAGGTTGTTCGGAGGAAAACACCTGACAATTATTTTGTCAGAAAAGTTATTTATCAAATGATATCTGCTTTACACTACATACATAGACAGGGGTCAACATCCATGTTGTTTCACATGTAACCCTTTAAAACAGGATTGAAGCTATTCAAGTAATGTTTAAACATTCAGCCTTTGTTATTACACAGTAGACGCTCCCTTGCACTGTAAGGTCTCTTTTGCAACATCATGTAACCGTCGTTAGACCTAGTGGTCTCCAACATGGGGCAGTTGGAGGGGATGTACAGGTTAGGGTTACAGTGAAGGGCAATTGATATGGGGCATAATGAGGGATGGGGGCTGAATCTAGGAAAACATGGGAAGGGTTTGGTGTGACAGGTCTTGAGTCTGATCTGAGTGCAGTGGTGATCGATGTAGGTCTATCTAGTCCCTTAGTGAGGAAAGCAATTCTGCTCTCACAATATGCTCCACTGAGGCCCAGATAGAAATACAACTTTCAATCTCTTGAATGCTAAAGGCCAAGTCATGCTAAAGGCATCATTTGAACCATTTTTTATTAAAATGGCATCTCTCTGGTCCCTTTAGCGTTTTTATCTGAAAGCCTCCAAAAATAAAGAAGGTACACAGTGGTAGAGAACTAGGTCCATGGCTATGCCCAGTGCATAGCTGCCTGTAATTTAATAAAGCGGTAGGCAGACTAGGAAACAGCTTGTTTATGTAGAGTAGATGTTGGAGGGCGTGTACCCAAGCAGGAACTCTCCAACTCCTACAAAGTACACAACCTGTACAATGCCAAAGAGTGGTGCAATAACTAGGGCCCGGCAACTGGCCCCCTTGAGGATCGCTCCAGGGCCCTCCTTTCTCAGGATCTTTCTGCAATTGAGGAGAGTGTACAGGGTTAGCATGTAACCTGTGCCATTCATGCAAACCCTGTGGAAGGAAAGGCATTCTGTTTGACGACTGTATGACTTATTTACCTGATGCAGTCCACCACTCCATTGTAGGTTTCCTCGTTAGCTCCTTTTTTGAGTGATTGTAGCCTTGTCTTGACCACTGCACCAGACATACCAAGCATATTAGTTGAGAATTTATAAAAATATTTGAAACAACTTTAAACTTTCAGTTAATAATGCTTATGTTGGTTGATATCTTCATAGATTGAGTCACTGACCGTCACAAGGGCTGACAGTCACAGCAGCGATGGATCCAGCCAGGCAGCCAGACAAGAAGGACCAATAAAAGGGCACGGATGGGTCTTCAGATGAGCGCTGGCCGAGCTGGTGCAGATGTGCGAAAAGAGGGAAATACACAACGCAGAACGGGATGTCCCTAAAAAGGCAACAAAAAAATTGCATGTTAGCCACAATAACTGGAAAAGCAGTTGAAGCTTTGGTTGGTAACTTAACGTAATAAAAATAAATTTGTCACATTTACTCAAACTGTCACTATATCCTGACAGTAGTCCATGAAAGAGAAAACCTGTTCCTTTGCCACCATTTAGTGCTCCCAATGGCATTTGCAAGAATCAAGCGCCCAAAGAAAAACAACCAATCAGACCTGAGGAGTCTCTAACGCAACTGTCATTCATTGCTCATGAACCAATCAAACTGTCAAACTAGCCAGCGCTGATCAAGAAGAATCAAGATTCTGTTACTGCATTGCCTATTTCTCTTCTCAAATGTTTTCAGGAACATATTTTAGTCTACGGTTTAGCTGCAAAAGTAGAAGCGCTCTGTGGGCGGTGCTTGGTTTTGGCTCGACTGTTTTTAAACATGGCGGCCGGGTCGCAAACTCATTTTACAGCTCAACAATACAAGTTAACATGTTTCTGAAAACATTTCAGGTAAGAAACACGCAATACAACAACAGAATCTTGATTCATATTTGATCTGCACTGCCTCGTTTGACAGTTTGATTGGAGTTCATGAGCAGTGAATGGCCGCTCCTTCAGGCAGAGGAACCTGATATTTTTTCACAGATTATCCGTCTCATGTACTACCGTCAGGATATACTGACAGTTTGAGCAAATATGACAAAACGTTATTTTTATTACAGTTATCAACTGTGGCTTTAAGCAAGAGCAAGCATGAAATCCCATCTCACCTCATCAACGTGGCTCCGAGTCCCCTGTACAGTCCTGACACTCCTTTGGTCCTCAGCAGCTCTCTGGTGATCTGTGTGGCGGACACTCGCGTGACTTGAGGCGCAGGGCTGGTGTTGTAGGAACGGCTAAGAACAGCCCTGGTCCCCCCCATCTTTAGAGTCGTCGCTACACTAGGCACCACCCTCTGCTGGGCCGCTGGCAGAGAGAGGAAACATATTGTAGCTGTTTTAGGGTAACTGTTGAGGATGTAAAGAGCACATCAAAGCATTATTTGCTGCTGCTGCTGACTTCCTTGTAATTACCTAGCCTGCAAGCATCCTGCAACTGGATCTTGAGCATCTCCATGGGTTACAACCAGCCATCAGCCAAAGTGAATATTCACTTTCCAAAATTCATCTCAAAACCATACTGAAGTTTGGACATGATGCTTGCAAAGAAACAGCGAGTCACGCCATCACCAATTGCTGGATCTCCTGAAAAAGCAAAATACACAGTACAGACATCAGTTAAATGAATATATGATCGTTTTTTATCTTTAGTTTTGCGTGTGTAACCAATTTACCCTCGAGTGTGCATGTCAAGGGGCAAGCCCACTCAACATTAGCCCTCTTATGAAAAGAAAGGACTGTCCTCGGCACTGTCTCCAAGATCCATGGTAAGATATAATGATTTTCCAGTTGCATGCCGGCTTAAAATGTCTTCTTTGAATCTCTTTGCTGCCTCACTGGGATTTGAAAGAATTTTCCAATCTAAAAAGAGTTTTTAAATGATTCCAACTAATACTGGATGAATTGATATGTAGAGAGCAACAATTTATTGCAATAAATGATGTAATGTTTAAATGATGTAACGCACCTGGGAAGCCTCTCTCCTCAGTGGGATCTAGGTCCACTATCTCAGGAGCAGCATACATGTCCCTGAGAGGTGGCACGCAGTAGTTTGTGTTGCTGGCCCTTGTTGTCTCACTTGTAGCCTTGTCAACATGCTCACAAATCTACCTTCACTTCGGTAGGCACTTGTCTGTTGTCACCACAATTTCTACCTCACCACTGTTCTGTGATGGTCTTGGGTAAAGAGAAGCACGTTTTGTTATTGGGGCCAGTATATTTTATAGTACATTACACATTCACAAAAACACTGCAACTAGAAAAGAATGGTCATATAAATAGAATAGAATAAATCCATTCAAATTAAACTTTCCCTCAAGACCAATATTCAGGATCATCCACATTCAAAATGCTTTACATCTTTTGGCAGACTCCAGAGCCTAATGCTTAATGTCTGATGTACGACTACTTGAGTGCTTGACAAATGTGACGTTTTAGTTCTGTAGAGCGATACCTCACGCATTCATCACTGGGAGCCTTGATTCTTGTAAAAGGGAACTCCTCTCCACACGTCACACATTTCTGAGGTGGTCCAACTAGCTCATTACTGCATTCTGGTTGACATGCCTGTAAACAAGATCATTTTAAAATGTAACACAAGCTATACTTATGTAAATGTTCATACTCTTGCCATTTTCATATGAGGATATGAGGATCTTACAGGGTTCCAGATTCAGCTTTCTTTGGAGTGGTCGGATGAAAATTGTAGCGTGACCAATCTGTGTTTGTGGATCTTTTACATGTCTCACGTGGTAACCCTCATTGGGACATGGTGTGATGATCAGTTGGCGACCATGTTGTTCCAGAGATTTTGAGCAACTCAAATCCTCCCCCTTGTCTGAGTTTTGGATATGCCTCTAAAATAAATTCTCTAAAGTCATCTGGATCTGTATGACTACCTGAAAATAGAAGATAATAATCCAAACAACCGATCTAACTTGAAATATAATAACGTTTGATGTTTTTGAAAGGTAACTTAATTCAAGAAAGATACGTCTGTCCATCACGATGCCTGACTTACCTTGGAATGTAAGACGTTTTCCCCTAGTCCTGCAGCAGCAAGTCTATCTTTGGCGTATCGATTGGGGACTAAGGCCGCATTTTTATCCTCAATACAACAGAAAGAGTGAGTGTACGAATGAAGTTGTGCGGGCGCAGCAACAGTTCGCCTCCTTGTAGTCCTTCTCCCTCCAAAGTATGGACCAAACAGTCTTGAAACCTCGGCTAGAATCAAGTGAAGAGGATAAGCTATAATCAGTACAAGAACATAAGAACGTTGCAGACGAAACATGTTGGCTAACGATATCATCGCACACTTTACAGGAATGTGATCTGACGCACATCATGAATAAATAAATCACTCATCACCGGCGACAGTGATTTAGTCTACACAAGGGATTTAGCATGGAAAAGTGTTCCCTGCAGAAACCTACCGTCCACTGGGTGCCTGGGTGTTACGTTATGTGGCGGCCGCGGAGGTGAACTTAGCTCGTTTGCGGTCCTCGGTGCTGCACAAAAAAATAACAAAGCAGTGAACGCCACATGGCTGCCTAGTTCAGTTTAATAGAGTATATTGGCACTTTGACCAACAGTATTTAGCTAAACAACTGCTGTTGTTATGCTGCTTATACGTTTAAACAGAAGAAACTCACAGTTCTCAAGCTGGTCAGCCACATCCCGCAGGTCTGCCAGCGGCCGCCCGGTCGAAGCCACGAGTGCTGCTAGCTAGTTTTTTGACGTCGTCCACAGGGATGATTTGCTAGGAATCGGTTGCTTCTGTCTTGCTCCCCTACTCGACCAATCCTGCTTAAGAATGAGGTTCGGACCGCCTACCTCACTAACATACGGACACAGAAATAAATAAATGAAGGAATACAGCAATGTAGAAATGTATTTATTTATTTACGTTCCGTTTAGGTATTGTAACCGAGCGTCTTGGGTTCGTGTACAAGGGCACTTATCATACAGTAATAACTGGAGTCGGGAGACCAGATATCTTGTGTCAGCCCACGGCTACTCTCTTTATTATTGTTTTCTCCTTTGGCCAGAGGCGGGAGTTGCGCCTTCGCTACGGCAAACCTCAAGGGACATATCATCGTCAACACCAGAACGACAAACATGAGACAGTCTGTTACAGTATCAACTTTCATTTATTCATCTCAGCATTTATTTACTATTATATTTATTTATTTCAGCATTTAAATATGTCTGTATTCATGGGACAGCCTCGTCGCAGCCGCGCATGCGCGGTGACGCATTCGGTCTCCAAACGGCCACAGCTGGCGCATAGAATGACATCTATAGAACGGCATGACGTCACAAAGAGATGAGAGATCAAAGGCAAAGAAACTATATAGCCTACCTACCCCAGACTACTTCTCCAAACCAGTTATTGAGGACATTCAAGAGACACCAGTACTAGCCTACAGTTGGACGAAGAAAGATAAATCAGAGGCAAAGAAACTCTATACCCCAGACTTTAATTATCCAAACTAGTTATTGAGGACTTTCAAGAGACACCAGTGGAAGGAAGAAAGATAAATATGTATAAACTAAACATGAAAAACTTTTGGAAGGGTCTAAGGAAGTCAAAGCATTGCAATGATGTCAAGTCGGACCGAGTTAATGACCTTGAACAGCAGCCAAAGGTGGCTGAGCATGATAATGTCAAGTCAGTCCAACTTTCAAGAGACACCAGTACAGTGGAAGGAAGAAAGATAAATATGGATGAGCTAAAAATGAAAGACCATGGGAAGCGTCTAAAGAAGGTAAAGCATTGCAATGATGTCAAGTCGGTCCAACTTAATGACCTTGAACAGCAGCCAAAGGTGGCTGAGCATGACAAAGATGTCATGTTGGCCCGAATTAATGACCTTGAACAGCAGCTAAAGGTGGCTGAGCATGACAAATATGTCATGTTGGCCCGAAGGAATGCCGTTGGACAGCAGCTACAGGTGGCTGAGCATGACAAATATGTCATGTTGGCCAAAATTAATGCCCTTGAACGCCAGCCAAAGGTGGCTGAGCATGACAAAGATGTCATGTTGGCCCGAATTAATGACCTTGAACAGCAGCTAAAGGTGGCTGAGCATGACAAAGATGTCTTGTTGGCCCGAATGAATGACCTTGAACAGCAGCCAAAGGTGGCTGAGCATGACAAAGATGTCATGTTGGCCCGAATGAATGACCTTGAACAGCAGCTAAAGGTGGCTGAGCATGACAAAGATGTCATGTTGGCCCGAATTAATGACCTTGAACAGCAGCCAAAGGTGGCTGAGCATGACAAAGATGTCAAGCTGGCCCGAATGAATGACCTTGAACAGCAGCTAAAGGTGGCTGAGCATGACAAAGATGTCATGTTGGTCCGAATTAATGACCTTGAACAGCAGCTAAAGGTGGCTGAGCATGACAAAGATGTCATGTTGGCCCGAATGAATGACCTTGAACAGCAGCTAAGGGTGGCTGAGCATGACAAAGATGTCATGTTGGCCCGAATGAATGACCTTGAACAGCAGCTAAAGGTGATTGATATCAAGTTGGCCCAAATGAATGACGTTGGGCAGCTTGATGAGGCTCCAGCTGCTGAGACTCAGACCAGAGGTTGGCGGTTTCTACTGAAAGCAGGAGCGTTTCTTGGCCTCGCCGCTGTCGCTGGACTGGGAATAGCGAGAAATTTAATGTTTGAGACTGACAATATGCACAACCGCCCATGGTGATTAGCACAAAGATAACATGTTGTGAGTGTGATGCCCACCAATGTGTTGTCACATGTGTGTTATGTATTTTGTTTCCATGCACAGCCAATATGTTTTAAAGTGAGCACACTTGTTTATTCCAGCAATAGTTTTATAAGTGACTGACCTAGTGGGAACAATGATGTTGCCACTAGAAGGCACTGTACTCCAGACAAAGCTAGTGGGATGTGAAGAGCGAAGCAGGATGTGAAATCCTTCTTTTCGAGTGACTAAGCGTTCAGGAGCCTCCCAATCACCCCCCGCCAGGTTTCTCCGTCATTGCCCATGTCGGCGTTGAAGTCCCCCAGGAGAACTATGGAGTCGGTAGGCGGCGCCCTTTCCAGGACCCCTCCCACCAACTCCAAGAAGGCCGGATACTCTGAACTGCTGTTTGGTGCATAAGCACAAACCACAGTCAGAGCCTTGCTCCCCGCAACCCGTAGGCGCATGGAGGCGACCCTCTCGTTCTCCGGGGAGAACTCCAACACAGCAGCGCTCAGCCGGGGGCTCGTGAATATCCCCACTCCCGCCCGGCGCCTCTCACCCTGGGCAACTCCGGAAAAGGACAAAGTCCAACCCCTCTCCAGAAGCTTGGTTCCAGAGCCAGCGCTGTGTGTGGAGGTGAGTCCAACTATATCTAGCTGGTATCGCTCCACCTCCTGCACCAGCTCCGGCTCTTTCCCCGCTAGCGAGGTGACGTTCCACGTCCCTAGAGCTAGTCTATGCTGCCGGCGATCGGCTCGCCCAGGCCTACCGCCTGATCCGCCGCCCGGTCTGCATTGCACCTGACCCCGATGCTTGTCCCTGCAGTTGAGGGTCCAAATCTGAGGCCATGGTGCTCTGCCGGATTGCTCCCTCCAGGTGGGGACGGAGTGCCTACCTCAAGCGAAGGAGTTCAAGTATCTCGGGGTCTTGTTCACGAGTGAGGGTAAGATGGAGCAGGAGATCGACAGACGGATCGGTGCAGCTGCAGCAGTAAAGCAGGCGCTGCACCGGACCGTCTTGGTGAAGAGGGAGCTGAGCCGGAAGGCGAAGCTCTCAATTTACCACTCGGTCTACGTTCCTACCCTCACCTATGGTCACGAACTCTGGGTCATGACCGAAAGGACAAGGTCGCGGCTACAAGCGGCCGAAATGAGTTTCCTCCGTAGGGTGGCCGGGCTCAGCCTTAGAGATAGGGTAAGGAGCTCGGTCATCAGGAGGGAGCTTGGAGTCGAGCCGCTACTCCTTCGCGTCGAAAGGAGTCAGCTGAGGTGGTTCGGGCATCTAATTAGGATGCCTCCTGGACGCCTCCCACTGGAGGTTTTCCAGGCACGTCCAACTGGGAAGAGACCCCGGGGAAGACCCAGAACACGCTGGAGAGATTACATCTCCCAGCTGGCCTGGGAACGCCTCGGGATCCCCCAGAATGAGCTGGAACATGTTGCCGGTGAGAGGGAGGTCTGGGTCGGCCTGCTTGCCCTGCTGCCACCGCGACCCGACCCTGGATAAGCGGTGGAAAATGGATGGATGGATACGAGACTTATAAACCGAACAATAATACTAGTGCATTTGGAAAATGCAGAAGCTTAAATTATGGTAAATATAATGTTTTCGGTGGAGACACCGGTCTGTCTGTCTGTTTAGTTTCCGGGTCAGCGTCTGACCCCGGAAGCAAAACAAAACACAGCTGAGGCACGTATGTTCTGCGAGGCTATGCTAAACTAGCTTAGTAAGGAAAACAACACGCACAAACTCACGCCACATTCTCCCCGCAGCGTTTAGCTGTTCCCTACTGATTCAAACAGGGCTAAGCAATCGCCACACAATCCCCATTTCTCCAGACCATAATTATTGTTTGTAAAAGAAAACAGCCCAAAATGATTCAATTATCCAGACCCTAAACCCACGCAGGATGTATGCTTCGTAATTAACGGACAATGCATATGGTCAAAATCGATGTAATTAACACAATGACAAGAGCGAACTCACAAGAACCAGTCACATATTTACAACAAAGCATGACAAAACAATCCAGCAACACTCACACTAAAGAGCAAGGGCCATTCAAATAGTATTTACATCAGGGAACACTATCCATAAACGACACGATAGGCAAAATTAACACACTGCAGATGTAAAGAAAACAAAAGCAGTTTAACTTACCAAATGCTGTTCTATTTGTCCAGACAATCGTAGAATCGTAACATAAAGCCTTATAACAAAGCGTACTGTAGGATAATCTCATCACTGGTAATCAAGGCATCACATGTATCACCTGCATTAACTTGTCACCTTTTGTTTCTGGCTGGTTTCATTGAAGTTTCTTCATGTGTGAGTCCACAAAGATTTGAGACTTGAGATGAATCCTCATATGTTAAGTTCAACTTTTACTATTTAGTTTGGATACAACTTGTTGTATTTGTTATTTCAATCACAAGATGGTGCCATCATATTTAAAGCACAAACAGGTGACAAGTTTGTAAAGTGGGAGGGCCAACTCTGCTCAGGTACATATGTCAACACAGGTGAGCATGATGCAACTTTTCCTAAAGCTTTCTCACAGGTTTGACAGAAAATTTAATTTTGCCTAGGTAATTAGGCCACATTAAATAATGACATGGCATCAAATGTCGGTGTTTCTGCCAGGGCTCTGGCATACAACAGTATGCCCAACAGTGTTAGCAGTTACTCCTGTGGCTGTTTGTGAGACATGTGCATAAGTCTACTTTGTGCAAACAATGTGTAAAACCCTTTTAGTAAAGCCACTCAAATGAACAAAATCATTTTGGATAACAATCATTCAGTGTGGCTTTGTGGCACAAGGCAGTAAAACTGCCTGTGCCAAAGCACACTGTATATTATCCATCGGGCTTAATCATACTACTACTACTACTACTAATAATAATAATAATAATCAGGTTTATCCAAATGTTTGGCGCGCTTCTCCTCACACAGCGTTGCCAACAGCGGCGTGAAAAATACATCAAAACGTGCGGCCTGATCGGGAATAGTGTGCTATCTATTTTCCGGAGACATTCGCCTAGCGGTTTTCCCGAAAATTCCCGAAAATCCCCAAAAACTGAGCAAAGTTTCTCCATTGACTTGAATGGGGTTGCGGCGTGAAGAGAGCTAAAAAAAAACACTTAACTTTGGGCCCATATTGACGAGCCGTACATTAACGTAGAAACATGATCCAAAGTTTAAAACGTAGACAAAATGCTGCACTTTATTGAGCCAAATGGACATTTTGATAGCTAGCACAGTTTTCATGAAGTCACAGATTAAGTTTTTAGGAAAATTTTGGGTCCGTTTCAGATTTTATAATGGGTGTGTATTGCACGGCTCGTTAAGAGCTAGAGTGAGAGCATAACCGTCAGAGTGGAGCGGAGCAGGAAAATATTCTGTGATTTTTCCAAACAAATTGCTCTAGCTCCCACAATGTTTACTCTTTATACACCATTTTTGGCCAAAAGGCTTGGAAATGTTGTGCTGTCGCACACAGATGTCTGTGGAATCCAACGGACTTACACATTTGGCTCAAAGAGCCACAGAGCGACATGAACTCCAACCAACTGCTCCATTAGACTCCATGTTAAATCTCACCACTCATTTCTCAAAGAAAGCAGACAGTACCAGTTTTGCATATTGCGCTGGAGCTCACATTTTTAAGACCACAAACATAAAAAACACATCTCCGCGTTTGCCAGAGTCTTATCTCTCTGACGGTATCCATATTTTATTGATTAGTCTCATGGTTTTGGTATGAAGGGCATATGTTTGACAGGTAGTTTTGTTGGAAATCACTGGTTACTCTCTCTCTTAATTAGTCTCTAACACACAGGTGCTCCAATCACCAACATGCACCCAAGCACACAGGTGTTTATATGAGCTCATTAGTGATGTTGATAAACACACAGAGGCACTGAGACACACATGCACATACACTCCTCTCCCTCTATCTCTCTGTCTGTCTCTCTCTCTCTGTGTGTGTGTGTGTGTGTGTGTGTGTGTGTCTCTCTCTCATAGTCATTCAGGTCTTGGAGACTTTTAGAGGACTCTCCCCCCCCCAGAGAGTAGCGCTATCTCAATTGAACCTGAATGACACTACCGGTAACATTGGCGTGTGTATATATTGCGATTTCTTTGGGCAGTAGAAGCCACACTGTCAAAATTTCTTTAGGAATTTTCTAGTTATTATTATACTCAGACGTATCCATGCCAGTGATGCATGTGTAAATAAGCAGGGTAACACCCCTTAAGATTGCATCAGAAAAAGTACGACACCGTCTACAGTCAACCTGCCACTATTCCCTACAGCCCTACCTGAGAATACATGACTGGATATGCAACTCTTCAGGCTGCACACACTCCATAAATACCACAAGTAAACACTGCATTCATACGTATTTATTCAGCATTTAGAAATCTATTTACATGTGTAATTCAATTAAGTTCATTACAATAAAGTTAAAAATAATGAATTGTCCTCTTAAACTGGTTAAAACACTTTTGAACATATTGAAATGTTAAAAACTGCTCTCAGTTTGAGTTTAACTTGGCAACGTTTGAGACAAACGAAAAATACAAGATACATATTTACATAAAACGGTTTGACCAATGAAATTCTCCATAAGGGGGTGAGTGCAGCCCAAAATTGCACTCCGTTCTGCTTCTTAATACACGATACACTTGTGTGGGCTCCTGTATCTCTAACAGACAAGAACACCTGACCAGTCACGAACAACCACCGTCAACTAAGAGAAAGTGGCTGTTTATAGGTCACGATGCACCTTTTCCAGAAGATTTGGTCCCAAAAGCATATCAAGTCACATAAATAAAGACATGTCCATCATTAGACCACTTTACCACCATCTAGTCTGCCTCAGATGTAGATTGTGGGTATAAGCCAACCATTGGCCGCCTATTTCAGCCAGCATTCTCTTCTCCATCTATCTATCCATCCATCGCTGCATCCTGTGCTTCGTGCTGCCCAAGACAATTGGGAGGTGCATTTTCCCCTATAGCAGAATATTAATGTGTGGAGCCAGACCACAGCGAAAGGTCTGGCGAGACTAACCATCAAACGCCATTTCTTTCTCTGCAAAAAGCAGGTCTCCAAAGTCAACTGCAGAAGGTCTTATTGAGTTGCGGACTTCAAGCCTGCGTGTTACATAAAGAGTGTGATGGCTGCCACAGAGAGACTGCCCACAGTGTCCATTAAAAAACCCAAACACCTCCACAACATTGTCCTGAGAAATAAACACCAGAAAGCACCTACGAACAGTTTCAGTTTAGTGACCAACTGTAAAGCAGTGTAGATGAAGAGAATGGGCAAACAGTTCAATAACACAGGGAATTTACTCCTTGCAACAGAAAGTAATTCAACACAGGATTCCTGTATCATACAGGTGAACAGGAAGTCCAAATGTTCATTCAGTCTAAAGCTATGACCTTTTAAATAATCAGTTTTCCAGACCAGGTTGTTCGGAGGAAAACACCTGACAATTATTTTGTCAGAAAAGTTATTTATCAAATGATATCTGCTTTACACTACATACATAGACAGGGGTCAACATCCATGTTGTTTCACATGTAACCCTTTAAAACAGGATTGAAGCTATTCAAGTAATGTTTAAACATTCAGCCTTTGTTATTACACAGTAGACGCTCCCTTGCACTGTAAGGTCTCTTTTGCAACATCATGTAACCGTCGTTAGACCTTGTGGTCTCCAACATGGGGCAGTTGGAGGGGATGTACAGGTTAGGGTTACAGTGAAGGGCAATTGATATGGGGCATAATGAGGGATGGGGGCTGAATCTAGGAAAACATGGGAAGGGTTTGGTGTGACAGGTCTTGAGTCTGATCTGAGTGCAGTGGTGATCGATGTAGGTCTATCTAGTCCCTTAGTGAGGAAAGCAATTCTGCTCTCACAATATGCTCCACTGAGGCCCAGATAGAAATACAACTTTCAATCTCTTGAATGCTAAAGGCCAAGTCATGCTAAAGGCATCATTTGAACCATTTTTTATTAAAATGGCATCTCTCTGGTCCCTTTAGCGTTTTTATCTGAAAGCCTCCAAAAATAAAGAAGGTACACAGTGGTAGAGAACTAGGTCCATGGCTATGCCCAGTGCATAGCTGCCTGTAATTTAATAAAGCGGTAGGCAGACTAGGAAACAGCTTGTTTATGTAGAGTAGATGTTGGAGGGCGTGTACCCAAGCAGGAACTCTCCAACTCCTACAAAGTACACAACCTGTACAATGCCAAAGAGTGGTGCAATAACTAGGGCCCGGCAACTGGCCCCCTTGAGGATCGCTCCAGGGCCCTCCTTTCTCAGGATCTTTCTGCAATTGAGGAGAGTGTACAGGGTTAGCATGTAACCTGTGCCATTCATGCAAACCCTGTGGAAGGAAAGGCATTCTGTTTGACGACTGTATGACTTATTTACCTGATGCAGTCCACCACTCCATTGTAGGTTTCCTCGTTAGCTCCTTTTTTGAGTGATTGTAGCCTTGTCTTGACCACTGCACCAGACATACCAAGCATATTAGTTGAGAATTTATAAAAATATTTGAAACAACTTTAAACTTTCAGTTAATAATGCTTATGTTGGTTGATATCTTCATAGATTGAGTCACTGACCGTCACAAGGGCTGACAGTCACAGCAGCGATGGATCCAGCCAGGCAGCCAGACATGAAGGACCAATAAAAGGGCACGGATGGGTCTTCAGATGAGCGCTGGCCGAGCTGGTGCAGATGTGCGAAAAGAGGGAAATACACAACGGAGAACGGGATGTCCCTAAAAAGGCAACAAAAAAATTGCATGTTAGCCACAATAACTGGAAAAGCAGTTGAAGCTTTGGTTGGTAACTTAACGTAATAAAAATAAATTTGTCACATTTACTCAAACTGTCACTATATCCTGACAGTAGTCCATGAAAGAGAAAACCTGTTCCTTTGCCACCATTTAGTGCTCCCAATGGCATTTGCAAGAATCAAGCGCCCGAAGAAAAACAACCAATCAGACCTGAGGAGTCTCTAACGCAACTGTCATTCATTGCTCATGAACCAATCAAACTGTCAAACTAGCCAGCGCTGATCAAGAAGAATCAAGATTCTGTTACTGCATTGCCTATTTCTCTTCTCAAATGTTTTCAGGAACATATTTTAGTCTACGGTTTAGCTGCAAAAGTAGAAGCGCTCTGTGGGCGGTGCTTGGTTTTGGCTCGACTGTTTTTAAACATGGCGGCCGGGTCGCAAACTCATTTTACAGCTCAACAATACAAGTTAACATGTTTCTGAAAACATTTCAGGTAAGAAACACGCAATACAACAACAGAATCTTGATTCATATTTGATCTGCACTGCCTCGTTTGACAGTTTGATTGGAGTTCATGAGCAGTGAATGGCCGCTCCTTCAGGCAGAGGAACCTGATATTTTTTCACAGATTATCCGTCTCATGTACTACCGTCAGGATATACTGACAGTTTGAGCAAATATGACAAAACGTTATTTTTATTACAGTTATCAACTGTGGCTTTAAGCAAGAGCAAGCATGAAATCCCATCTCACCTCATCAACGTGGCTCCGAGTCCCCTGTACAGTCCTGACACTCCTTTGGTCCTCAGCAGCTCTCTGGTGATCTGTGTGGCGGACACTCGCGTGACTTGAGGCGCAGGGCTGGTGTTGTAGGAACGGCTAAGAACAGCCCTGGTCCCCCCCATCTTTAGAGTCGTCGCTACACTAGGCACCACCCTCTGCTGGGCCGCTGGCAGAGAGAGGAAACATATTGTAACTGTTTTAGGTTAACTGTTGAGGATGTAAAGAGCACATCAAAGCATTATTTGCTGCTGCTGCTGACTTCCTTGTAATTACCTAGCCTGCCAGCATCCTGCAACTGGATCTTGAGCATCTCCATGGGTTACAACCAGCCATCAGCCAAAGTGAATATTCACTTACCAAAATTCATCTCAAAACCATACTGAAGTTTGGACATGATGCTTGCAAAGAAACAGCGAGTCACGCCATCACCAATTGCTGGATCTCCTGAAAAAGCAAAATACACAGTACAGACATCAGTTAAATGAATATATGATCGTTTTTTATCTTTAGTTTTGCGTGTGTAACCAATTTACCCTCGAGTGTGCATGTCAAGGGGCAAGCCCACTCAACATTAGCCCTCTTATGAAAAGAAAGGACTGTCCTCGGCACTGTCTCCAAGATCCATGGTAAGATATAATGATTTTCCAGTTGCATGCCGGCTTAAAATGTCTTCTTTGAATCTCTTTGCTGCCTCACTGGGATTTGAAAGAATTTTCCAATCTAAAAAGAGTTTTTAAATGATTCCAACTAATACTGGATGAATTGATATGTAGAGAGCAACAATTTATTGCAATAAATGATGTAATGTTTAAATGATGTAACGCACCTGGGAAGCCTCTCTCCTCAGTGGGATCTAGGTCCACTATCTCAGGAGCAGCATACATGTCCCTGAGAGGTGGCACGCAGTAGTTTGTGTTGCTGGCCCTTGTTGTCTCACTTGTAGCCTTGTCAACATGCTCACAAATCTACCTTCACTTCGGTAGGCACTTGTCTGTTGTCACCACAATTTCTACCTCACCACTGTTCTGTGATGGTCTTGGGTAAAGAGAAGCACGTTTTGTTATTGGGGCCAGTATATTTTATAGTACATTACACATTCACAAAAACACTGCAACTAGAAAAGAATGGTCATATAAATAGAATAGAATAAATCCATTCAAATTAAACTTTCCCTCAAGACCAATATTCAGGATCATCCACATTCAAAATGCTTTACATCTTTTGGCAGACTCCAGAGCCTAATGCTTAATGTCTGATGTACGACTACTTGAGTGCTTGACAAATGTGACGTTTTAGTTCTGTAGAGCGATACCTCACGCATTCATCACTGGGAGCCTTGATTCTTGTAAAAGGGAACTCCTCTCCACACGTCACACATTTCTGAGGTGGTCCAACTAGCTCATTACTGCATTCTGGTTGACATGCCTGTAAACAAGATCATTTTAAAATGTAACACAAGCTATACTTATGTAAATGTTCATACTCTTGCCATTTTCATATGAGGATATGAGGATCTTACAGGGTTCCAGATTCAGCTTTCTTTGGAGTGGTCGGATGAAAATTGTAGCGTGACCAATCTGTGTTTGTGGATCTTTTACATGTCTCACGTGGTAACCCTCATTGGGACATGGTGTGATGATCAGTTGGCGACCATGTTGTTCCAGAGATTTTGAGCAACTCAAATCCTCCCCCTTGTCTGAGTTTTGGATATGCCTCTAAAATAAATTCTCTAAAGTCATCTGGATCTGTATGACTACCTGAAAATAGAAGATAATAATCCAAACAACCGATCTAACTTGAAATATAATAACGTTTGATGTTTTTGAAAGGTAACTTAATTCAAGAAAGATACGTCTGTCCATCACGATGCCTGACTTACCTTGGAATGTAAGACGTTTTCCCCTAGTCCTGCAGCAGCAAGTCTATCTTTGGCGTATCGATTGGGGACTAAGGCCGCATTTTTATCCTCAATACAACAGAAAGAGTGAGTGTACGAATGAAGTTGTGCGGGCGCAGCAACAGTTCGCCTCCTTGTAGTCCTTCTCCCTCCAAAGTATGGACCAAACAGTCTTGAAACCTCGGCTAGAATCAAGTGAAGAGGATAAGCTATAATCAGTACAAGAACATAAGAACGTTGCAGACGAAACATGTTGGCTAACGATATCATCGCACACTTTACAGGAATGTGATCTGACGCACATCATGAATAAATAAATCACTCATCACCGGCGACAGTGATTTAGTCTACACAAGGGATTTAGCATGGAAAAGTGTTCCCTGCAGAAACCTACCGTCCACTGGGTGCCTGGGTGTTACGTTATGTGGCGGCCGCGGAGGTGAACTTAGCTCGTTTGCGGTCCTCGGTGCTGCACAAAAAAATAACAAAGCAGTGAACGCCACATGGCTGCCTAGTTCAGTTTAATAGAGTATATTGGCACTTTGACCAACAGTATTTAGCTAAACAACTGCTGTTGTTATGCTGCTTATACGTTTAAACAGAAGAAACTCACAGTTCTCAAGCTGGTCAGCCACATCCCGCAGGTCTGCCAGCGGCCGCCCGGTCGAAGCCACGAGTGCTGCTAGCTAGTTTTTTGACGTCGTCCACAGGGATGATTTGCTAGGAATCGGTTGCTTCTGTCTTGCTCCCCTACTCGACCAATCCTGCTTAAGAATGAGGTTCGGACCGCCTACCTCACTAACATACGGACACAGAAATAAATAAATGAAGGAATACAGCAATGTAGAAATGTATTTATTTATTTACGTTCCGTTTAGGTATTGTAACCGAGCGTCTTGGGTTCGTGTACAAGGGCACTTATCATACAGTAATAACTGGAGTCGGGAGACCAGATATCTTGTGTCAGCCCACGGCTACTCTCTTTATTATTGTTTTCTCCTTTGGCCAGAGGCGGGAGTTGCGCCTTCGCTACGGCAAACCTCAAGGGACATATCATCGTCAACACCAGAACGACAAACATGAGACAGTCTGTTACAGTATCAACTTTCATTTATTCATCTCAGCATTTATTTACTATTATATTTATTTATTTCAGCATTTAAATATGTCTGTATTCATGGGACAGCCTCGTCGCAGCCGCGCATGCGCGGTGACGCATTCGGTCTCCAAACGGCCACAGCTGGCGCATAGAATGACATCTATAGAACGGCATGACGTCACAAAGAGATGAGAGATCAAAGGCAAAGAAACTATATAGCCTACCTACCCCAGACTACTTCTCCAAACCAGTTATTGAGGACATTCAAGAGACACCAGTACTAGCCTACAGTTGGACGAAGAAAGAAACTCTATACCCCAGACTTTAATTATCCAAACTAGTTATTGAGGACTTTCAAGAGACACCAGTGGAAGGAAGAAAGATAAATATGTATAACCTAAACATGAACAACTTTTGGAAGGGTCTAAGGAAGTCAAAGCATTGCAATGATGTCAAGTTGGACCGACTTAATTACCTTGAACAGCAGCCAAAGGTGGCTGAGCATGACAAAGATGTCATGTTGGCCCGAATTAATGACCTTGAACAGCAGCTAAAGGTGGCTGAGCATGACAAATATGTCATGTTGGTTCGAACGTATGCCCTTGGACAGCATCTAAAGGTGGCTGAGTATGACAAAGATGTCATGTTGGCCGAAATTAATGACCTTAAACGCCAGCCAAAGGTGGCTGAGCATGCCAAAGATGTCATATTGGCCCGAATTAATGACCTTGAACAGCAGCCAAAGGTGGCTGAGCATGACAAATATGTCATGTTGGTTCGAACGTATGCCCTTGGACAGCATCTAAAGGTGGCTGAGTATGACAAAGATGTCATGTTGGCCGAAATTAATGACCTTAAACGCCAGCCAAAGGTGGCTGAGCATGCCAAAGATGTCATATTGGCCCGAATTAATGACCTTGAACAGCAGCTAAAGGTGGCTGAGCATGACAAAGATGTCAAGCTGGCCCTAATGAATGACCTTGAACAGCAGCTAAAGGTGGCTGAGCATGACAAAGATGTCATGTTGGTCCGAATTAATGACCTTGAACAGCAGCTAAAGGTGGCTGAGCATGACAAAGATGTCATGTTGGCCCGAATGAATGACCTTGAACAGCAGCTAAAGGTGGCTGAGCATGACAAAGATGTCATGTTGGCCCGAATGAATGACCTTGAACAGCAGCTAAAGGTGATTGATATCAAGTTGGCCCAAATGAATGACGTTGGGCAGCTTGATGAGGCTCCAGCTGCTGAGACTCAGACCAGAGGTTGGCGGTTTCTACTGAAAGCAGGAGCGTTTCTTGGCCTCGCCGCTGTCGCTGGACTGGGAATAGCGAGAAATTTAATGTTTGAGACTGACATATGCTACTCGCACAACCGCCCATGGTGATTAGCACAAAGATAACATGTTGTGAGTGTGATGCCCACCAATGTGTTGTCACATGTGTGTTATGTATTTTGTTTTCATGCACAGCCAATATGTTTTAAAGTGAGCACACTTGTTTATTCCAGCAATAGTTTTATAAGTGACTGACCTAGTGGGAACAATGATGTTGCCACTAGAAGGCACTGTACTCCAGACAAAGCTAGTGGGATGTGAAGAGCGAAGCAGGATGTGAAATCCTTCTTTTCGAGTGACTAAGCGTTCAGGAGAGAACTGCAAGGCTAATAATGTTTAGCATTTTAAGACAATCCTACAGTTATAGATTCTGTTATCCTTCATGTTCGAGAACATTTAATGTGCGTGTACTGTACCGAAAATAATGTTTATTTTCGTTGTTTAGTGCTGTATGGAATTGGTGTCCGTCTGCGCTACATGTGCATTTGAACTCGCACAAAGATAACATGTTGTGAGTGTGATGCCCACCAATGTGTTGTCACATGTGTGTTATGTATTTTGTTTTCATGCACAGCCAATATGTTTTAAAGTGAGCACACTTGTTTATTCCAGCAATAGTTTTATAAGTGACTGACCTAGTGGGAACAATGATGTTGCCACTAGAAGGCACTGTACTCCAGACAAAGCTAGCGGGACGTGAAGAGCGAAGCAGGATGTGAAATCCTTCTTTTCGAGTGACTAAGCGTTCAGGAGAGAACTGCAAGGCTAATAATGTTTAGCATTTTAAGACAATCCTACAGTTAGGCTAACAGGACCACATCATCTGCAAACAGCAGAGAGGCGATCCCAAGACCCCCGAACCTGACGTTCTCCACCCCCAGGCTGCGCCTAGATATCCTGTCCGTGAAAGTCACGAACAGGACCGGAGACAAAGGGCAGCCCTGGTGGAGGCCAACACCCACCGGGAACGTGTCTGACTTATTGCCGAGAATGCGGACACAGCTCCTACTGCAGTCGTACAGAGACCGGATCGCCTGTTGTAATGGGTCCGGCACCCCATACTCCCGCAGCACCCCCCACAAGAACCCCCGAGGGACCCGGTCGAAAGCCTTCTCCAAGTCCAGAAAGCACATGTAGACTGGTTGGGCAAACTCCCAGAACCCCTCCAGTAGTCTTGCGAGGGTAAAGAGCTGGTCCACTGTTCCACGGCCGGGACGGAATCCGCATTGCTCCTCTTGAATCGGAGGTTCGACAAACGGTCGGAGCCTCCTTTCCAGCACCCTGGCATAAGCCTTCCCCGGGAGGTTGAGTAGTGTGATACCCCGGTAATTCGAGCACACTCTCCGGTCCCCCTTTTTGAAAATGGGAACCACCACCCTGGTCTGCCAGTCCATGGGCACTGATCCCGACCCCCATGCGACATTGAAGAGGCGTGTCAGCCAGGACAGCCCAACTATGTCCAGCGCTTTCAGCATCTCAGGGCGGATCTCATCCACCCCCGGCGCCTTGCCACCAAGGAGCTTTTTGACGACCTCAGCGGCCTCTGCCAGGGATATGGGTGAGCCTAGATCTTCAGGCGCTGCCTCCTCTGCAGAGGACATGTTGGTCGGGTTTAGGAGTTCCTCAAAGTGCTCTTTCCACCGCCCGACGATGTCCCCTGTCCGGGTCAGCAGTCCCCCCCCCCTGCTGAGAACAGCCTGGGGTAAGCCCTGCTTTCCCTTCCTGAGCCATCGGATGGTTTGCCAGAACCTCCTTGAGGCCAACCAAAAGTCCTTCTCCATGGCCTCCCCGAACTCCTCCCATGCCCGAGTTTTAGCATTCGCGACCACCGCAGCTGCAGCCCTTCTGGCCTGCCGGTACCTGTCAGCTGCTTCGGGAGACCCCTGGGCCAACCAGGCCTTGAAGGTCTCCTTCTTCAGCTTGACGGCTTCCCTCACCTCTGGTGTCCACCACCGGGTTCTAGGGTTGCCGCCACGACAGGCACCGATGACCTTCCGGCCACAGCTCCTAGCGGCCGCGTCCACAATAGAGGCTTTGAACATGGTCCATTTGGATTCCATGTCCCCAACCTCCCTCGGGATGTGTGAGAAGTTCTTCCAGAGGTGGGAGTTAAAGACCTCCCGGACAGGGTCCTCCGCCAGACGTTCCCAGTTCACCCTCACCACACGTTTGGGCTTGCCAGGTCTTTCCAACCGGTTCCCCTGCCATCTGATCCAACTCACCACCAGGTGGTGATCAGTTGACAGCTCTGCTCCTCTCTTCACCAGAGTGTCCAAGACATACGGCCGCAAATCAAATGATCTCCGGCCTAAGGTGTTCTGGTACCAGGTACACTTATGAGCCACCTTATGTTCGAACATGGTGTTCGTTATGGCCAAACCGTGGCAAGCACAGAAGTCCGATAACGAGACGCCATTCGGGTTCAGATCGGGCAAGCCGTTCCTCCCAATCACCCCCCGCCAGGTTTCTCCGTCATTGCCCACGTGGGCGTTGAAGTCCCCCAGGAGAACTATGGAGTCGGTAGGCGGCGCCCTTTCCAGAACCCCTCCCACCGACTCCAAGAAGGCCGGATACTCTGAACTGCTGTTTGGTGCATAAGCACAAACCACAGTCAGAGCCTTGCTCCCCGCAACCCGTAGGCGCATGGAGGCGACCCTCTCGTTCTCCGGGGAGAACTCCAACACAGCGGCGCTCAGCCGGGGGCTCGTGAATATCCCCACTCCCGCCCGGCGCCTCTCACCCTGGGCAACTCCGGAAAAGGACAAAGTCCAACCCCTCTCCAGAAGCTTGGTTCCAGAGCCAGCGCTGTGTGTGGAGGTGAGTCCAACTATATCTAGCTGGTATCGCTCCACCTCCTGCACCAGCTCCGGCTCTTTCCCCGCTAGCGAGGTGACGTTCCACGTCCCTAGAGCTAGTCTATGCTGCCGGCGATCGGCTCGCCCAGGCCTACCGCCTGATCCGCCGCCCGGTCTGCATTGCACCTGACCCCGATGCTTGTCCCTGCAGTTGAGGGTCCAAATCTGAGGCCATGGTGCTCTGCCGGATTGCTCCCTCCAGGTGGGGACGGAGTGCCTACCTCAAGCGAAGGAGTTCAAGTATCTCGGGGTCTTGTTCACGAGTGAGGGTAAGATGGAGCGGGAGATCGACAGACGGATCGGTGCGGCTGCAGCAGTAAAGCAGGCGCTGCACCGGACCGTCTTGGTGAAGAGGGAGCTGAGCCGGAAGGCAAAGCTCTCAATTTACCACTAGGTCTACGTTCCTACCCTCACCTATGGTCACGAACTCTGGGTCGTGACCGAAAGGACAAGGTCGCGGCTACAAGCGGCCGAAATGAGCTTCCTCCGTAGGGTGGCCGGGCTCAGCCTTAGAGATAGGGTAAGGAGCTCGGTCATCAGGAGGGAGCTTGGAGTCGAGCCGCTACTCCTTCGCGTCGAAAGGAGTCAGCTGAGGTGGTTCGGGCATCTAATTAGGATGCCTCCCATTGGAGGTTTTCCAGGCACGTCCAACTGGGAAAAGACCCCGGGGAAGACCCAGAACACGCTGGAGGGATTACATTTCCCAGCTGGCCTGGGAACGCCTCGGGATCCCCCAGAATGAGCTGGAACATGTTGCCGGTGAGAGGGAAGTCTGGGTCAGCCTGCTTGGCCTGTTGCCACCGCGACCCGACCCCGGATAAGCGGAGGAAAATGGATGGATGGATGGATTTTGGGCTATACAAAAATAAATTGAATTGAATATCCATCTGTTTTACACCACTGGCATCACTCCTCAGTGTGTTTTTTAATTTGGAAATATTGGCAGACACAGTACAGTAAGCATGTACTTCGACAAATATTTCCATTGTTTTTCAGCTTTTTGTTAACATATACAAACAAACAACAAACCTGTCCCACCCAATGGTACACCCATCTCGAAGAACAGAAAAGTAAATAAATAAAAAGGTCACCTCATTTTGCCGTGCTAGACGTCATTATATATATATATATATCTACATAAACACACACATACATGGTAAATCTGTAGACACGCCTGCATCACTCTACAAAGTAACTACATAATCATCACATCATACAAGCACAATATGCTCAAAAATCAAATGACAATAGGATTGGCAGTAGGTAGAAACCAGAGTGCCCAAATTATTACTTGTCCAACAGAAAGAGTCAAATTAATCAAAAAAATGAATAAATCTGTTTTATACCACTGGCATCACTCCTCAGTGTGTTTTGCTGCAATCTTCTGATTGCCTTGCCATGTTAATGGATTTTTCCAGGTCTAGATCTTTTTCCATGCATTCCGAGTATGGAGGACAGAAATGACTTAAGTATAAATAAATAAATGCATTAATAAATGTTTGAATACAGAAATAAAAGAATAATTAAATGCTGAAATAAATACTGAAATAAATAAATATGTTTGTGTCTGTATGCTATTGAGGTGGGAGGTCCTAACCTGAAGATCCACCTGAAGACGCTGCCAGATGACTCTAGCTCCACCTGAAGCCTCCATCAACCTGCACTGCTGCCTCCTCTCCTATCGCCATGTGAAGACCATAGCGGAACAGCAAGGACCAGAGACACACTCGTAAATATCACCTCTCAGATAACAAACAGAAACATAGCTGTGTCATAATAACATGTCTGGGCTGATGAAGTAAAGCTGCCTTTCTGTTTACATCCTTCTTCTCCTCACAGCTATTTCCACACATTGACTGACTGTGATGCTGAACTTCATGGAACAGAGAGAGCTCTTCTTCCTCCCACTCAACTCAAGGTAGAGTAGATCAGCCGGATGTTCAGCAGTGTGAGATATGTGTCTCAGTGTGTAGCTGCGCTTCTTCAGCTCATCAGATTTTTTTAATGGAGGGTTGGTGATGCGTGTTATTTCAATACAACACATGTTCTTTGTGGTTTCCTCCAGACCCTGTTGGACTTCACATCCAGATCCACCAGGAGCTGATAGAGAGCCGATGAGGACGATCCCTTCTTCCAGAGCTGTGTACCAGAGATGCTCCGTCCTCCTCCACATTCGCCACCGACTCCTGCTGCTCCTCTCCCAAACTGAGAGCGCCCCTCCCTGTCTCAGTTCCACCACCGTCTGAAGGATGCAGAGACGGCCAGTTAGCTCACTCTGTTACTGTGCACGTGCAAACCTTTTCACTGTTGCTCAATAAATATCCATCATTCTCTGCAGTCATCAGATCAGTCGTTTGTGTCCACAAGAGTTAACATAAAACAGACACGTTCATATTAGAGATCATAGTCAGTTTTTTTATGTTTTTTACTTCAGTTTACCAGCAGACATTTTTATTTACTTTTTACTTTCTGATAAATGAGTTGGTACAAATTATTTATTGGTTAAAAATGCTTACGTAGGTTTATCACTGTAAAATAATAAATCATCATCTCTTTCATCATCACCATGTCTTTCATATATGAAATTCATGTCTTTAATGCTTTATAAGCACAATCATAAGACATTATAATGTATCTGGCGGGCCGTGCATTTTATACCTGGGCCTTCACTGCTGTCTTACCACCTAATAGCCTCATAATGGCGCCACAGCTACGGTTATTTGTTTCTAGGTGTGCAACATCACGTATTCGTATTAAACCGATCGATACGAGACTTATAAACCGAACAATAATACTAGTGCATTTGGAAAATGCAGAAGCTTAAATTATGGTAAATATAATGTTTTCGGTGGAGACACCGGTCTGTCTGTCTGTTTAGTTTCCGGGTCAGCGTCTGACCCCGGAAGCAAAACAAAACACAGCTGAGGCACGTATGTTCTGCGAGGCTATGCTAAACTAGCTTAGTAAGGAAAACAACACGCACAAACTCACGCCACATTCTCCCCGCAGCGTTTAGCTGTTCCCTACTGATTCAAACAGGGCTAAGCAATCGCCACACAATCCCCATTTCTCCAGACCATAATTATTGTTTGTAAAAGAAAACAGCCCAAAATGATTCAATTATCCAGACCCTAAACCCACGCAGGATGTATGCTTCGTAATTAACGGACAATGCATATGGTCAAAATCGATGTAATTAACACAATGACAAGAGCGAACTCACAAGAACCAGTCACATATTTACAACAAAGCATGACAAAACAATCCAGCAACACTCACACTAAAGAGCAAGGGCCATTCAAATAGTATTTACATCAGGGAACACTATCCATAAACGACACGATAGGCAAAATTAACACACTGCAGATGTAAAGAAAACAAAAGCAGTTTAACTTACCAAATGCTGTTCTATTTGTCCAGACAATCGTAGAATCGTAACATAAAGCCTTATAACAAAGCGTACTGTAGGATAATCTCATCACTGGTAATCAAGGCATCACATGTATCACCTGCATTAACTTGTCACCTTTTGTTTCTGGCTGGTTTCATTGAAGTTTCTTCATGTGTGAGTCCACAAAGATTTGAGACTTGAGATGAATCCTCATATGTTAAGTTCAACTTTTACTATTTAGTTTGGATACAACTTGTTGTATTTGTTATTTCAATCACAAGATGGTGCCATCATATTTAAAGCACAAACAGGTGACAAGTTTGTAAAGTGGGAGGGCCAACTCTGCTCAGGTACATATGTCACACAGGTGAGCATGATGCAACTTTTCCTAAAGCTTTCTCACAGGTTTGACAGAAAATTTAATTTAGCCTAGGTAATTAGGCCACATTAAATAATGACATGGCATCAAATGTCGGTGTTTCTGCCAGGGCTCTGGCATACAACAGTATGCCCAACAGTGTTAGCAGTTACTCCTGTGGCTGTTTGTGAGACATGTGCATAAGTCTACTTTGTGCAAACAATGTGTAAAACCCTTTTAGTAAAGCCACTCAAATGAACAAAATCATTTTGGATAACAATCATTCAGTGTGGCTTTGTGGCACAAGGCAGTAAAACTGCCTGTGCCAAAGCACACTGTATATTATCCATCGGGCTTAATCATACTACTACTACTACTACTAATAATAATAATAATAATCAGGTTTATCCAAATGTTTGGCGCGCTTCTCCTCACACAGCGTTGCCAACAGCGGCGTGAAAAATACATCAAAACGTGCGGCCTGATCGGGAATAGTGTGCTATCTATTTTCCGGAGACATTCGCCTAGCGGTTTTCCCGAAAATTCCCGAAAATCCCCAAAAACTGAGCAAAGTTTCTCCATTGACTTGAATGGGGTTGCGGCGTGAAGAGAGCTAAAAAAAAACACTTAACTTTGGGCCCATATTGACGAGCCGTACATTAACGTAGAAACATGATCCAAAGTTTAAAACGTAGACAAAATGCTGCACTTTATTGAGCCAAATGGACATTTTGATAGCTAGCACAGTTTTCATGAAGTCACAGATTAAGTTTTTAGGAAAATTTTGGGTCCGTTTCAGATTTTATAATGGGTGTGTATTGCACGGCTCGTTAAGAGCTAGAGTGAGAGCATAACCGTCAGAGTGGAGCGGAGCAGGAAAATATTCTGTGATTTTTCCAAACAAATTGCTCTAGCTCCCACAATGTTTACTCTTTATACACCATTTTTGGCCAAAAGGCTTGGAAATGTTGTGCTGTCGCACACAGATGTCTGTGGAATCCAACGGACTTACACATTTGGCTCAAAGAGCCACAGAGCGACATGAACTCCAACCAACTGCTCCATTAGACTCCATGTTAAATCTCACCACTCATTTCTCAAAGAAAGCAGACAGTACCAGTTTTGCATATTGCGCTGGAGCTCACATTTTTAAGACCACAAACATAAAAAACACATCTCCGCGTTTGCCAGAGTCTTATCTCTCTGACGGTATCCATATTTTATTGATTAGTCTCATGGTTTTGGTATGAAGGGCATATGTTTGACAGGTAGTTTTGTTGGAAATCACTGGTTACTCTCTCTCTTAATTAGTCTCTAACACACAGGTGCTCCAATCACCAACATGCACCCAAGCACACAGGTGTTTATATGAGCTCATTAGTGATGTTGATAAACACACAGAGGCACTGAGACACACATGCACATACACTCCTCTCCCTCTATCTATCTCTCTGTCTGTCTCTCTCTCTGTGTGTGTGTGTGTGTGTGTGTGTGTGTGTGTGTGTGTGTGTGTGTGTGTGTGTGTGTGTGTGTGTGTGTGTGTGTGTGTGTGTGTGTGTGTGTGTGTGTGTGTCTCTCTCTCATAGTCATTCAGGTCTTGGAGACTTTTAGAGGACTCTCCCCCCCCCAGAGAGTAGCGCTATCTCAATTGAACCTGAATGACACTACCGGTAACATTGGCGTGTGTATATATTGCGATTTCTTTGGGCAGTAGAAGCCACACTGTCAAAATTTCTTTAGGAATTTTCTAGTTATTATTATACTCAGACGTATCCATGCCAGTGATGCATGTGTAAATAAGCAGGGTAACACCCCTTAAGATTGCATCAGAAAAAGTACGACACCGTCTACAGTCAACCTGCCACTATTCCCTACAGCCCTACCTGAGAATACATGACTGGATATGCAACTCTTCAGGCTGCACACACTCCATAAATACCACAAGTAAACACTGCATTCATACGTATTTATTCAGCATTTAGAAATCTATTTACATGTGTAATTCAATTAAGTTCATTACAATAAAGTTAAAAATAATGAATTGTCCTCTTAAACTGGTTAAAACACTTTTGAACATATTGAAATGTTAAAAACTGCTCTCAGTTTGAGTTTAACTTGGCAACGTTTGAGACAAACGAAAACGGTTTGACCAATGAAATTCTCCATAAGGGGGTGAGTGCAGCCCAAAATTGCACTCCGTTCTGCTTCTTAATACACGATACACTTGTGTGGGCTCCTGTATCTCTAACAGACAAGAACACCTGACCAGTCACGAACAACCACCGTCAACTAAGAGAAAGTGGCTGTTTATAGATCACGATGCACCTTTTCCAGAAGATTTGGTCCCAAAAGCATATCAAGTCACATAAATAAAGACATGTCCATCATTAGACCACTTTACCACCATCTAGTCTGCCTCAGATGTAGATTGTGGGTATAAGCCAACCATTGGCCGCCTATTTCAGCCAGCATTCTCTTCTCCATCTATCTATCCATCCATCGCTGCATCCTGTGCTTCGTGCTGCCCAAGACAATTGGGAGGTGCATTTTCCCCTATAGCAGAATATTAATGTGTGGAGCCAGACCACAGCGAAAGGTCTGGCGAGACTAACCATCAAACGCCATTTCTTTCTCTGCAAAAAGCAGGTCTCCAAAGTCAACTGCAGAAGGTCTTATTGAGTTGCGGACTTCAAGCCTGCGTGTTACATAAAGAGTGTGATGGCTGCCACAGAGAGACTGCCCACAGTGTCCATTAAAAAACCCAAACACCTCCACAACATTGTCCTGAGAAATAAACACCAGAAAGCACCTACGAACAGTTTCAGTTTAGTGACCAACTGTAAAGCAGTGTAGATGAAGAGAATGGGCAAACAGTTCAATAACACAGGGAATTTACTCCTTGCAACAGAAAGTAATTCAACACAGGATTCCTGTATCATACAGGTGAACAGGAAGTCCAAATGTTCATTCAGTCTAAAGCTATGACCTTTTAAATAATCAGTTTTCCAGACCAGGTTGTTCGGAGGAAAACACCTGACAATTATTTTGTCAGAAAAGTTATTTATCAAATGATATCTGCTTTACACTACATACATAGACAGGGGTCAACATCCATGTTGTTTCACATGTAACCCTTTAAAACAGGATTGAAGCTATTCAAGTAATGTTTAAACATTCAGCCTTTGTTATTACACAGTAGACGCTCCCTTGCACTGTAAGGTCTCTTTTGCAACATCATGTAACCGTCGTTAGACCTAGTGGTCTCCAACATGGGGCAGTTGGAGGGGATGTACAGGTTAGGGTTACAGTGAAGGGCAATTGATATGGGGCATAATGAGGGATGGGGGCTGAATCTAGGAAAACATGGGAAGGGTTTGGTGTGACAGGTCTTGAGTCTGATCTGAGTGCAGTGGTGATCGATGTAGGTCTATCTAGTCCCTTAGTGAGGAAAGCAATTCTGCTCTCACAATATGCTCCACTGAGGCCCAGATAGAAATACAACTTTCCATCTCTTGAATGCTAAAGGCCAAGTCATGCTCAAGGCATCATTTGAACCATTTTTTATTAAAATGGCATCTCTCTGGTCCCTTTAGCGTTTTTATCTGAAAGCCTCCAAAAATAAAGGTACACAGTGGTAGAGAACTAGGTCCATGGCTATGCCCAGTGCATAGCTGCCTGTAATTTAATAAAGTGGTAGGCAGACTAGGAAACAGCTTGTTTATGTAGAGTAGATGTTGGAGGGCGTGTACCCAAGCAGGAACTCTCCAACTCCTACAAAGTACACAACCTGTACAATGCCAAAGAGTGGTGCAATAACTAGGGCCCGGCAACTGGCCCCCTTGAGGATCGCTCCAGGGCCCTCCTTTCTCAGGATCTTTCTGCAATTGAGGAGAGTGTACAGGGTTAGCATGTAACCTGTGCCATTCATGCAAACCCTGTGGAAGGAAAGGCATTCTGTTTGACGACTGTATGACTTATTTACCTGATGCAGTCCACCACTCCATTGTAGGTTTCCTCGTTAGCTCCTTTTTTGAGTGATTGTAGCCTTGTCTTGACCACTGCACCAGACATACCAAGCATATTAGTTGAGAATTTATAAAAATATTTGAAACAACTTTAAACTTTCAGTTAATAATGCTTATGTTGGTTGATATCTTCATAGATTGAGTCACTGACCGTCACAAGGGCTGACAGTCACAGCAGCGATGGATCCAGCCAGGCAGCCAGACATGAAGGACCAATAAAAGGGCACGGATGGGTCTTCAGATGAGCGCTGGCCGAGCTGGTGCAGATGTGCGAAAAGAGGGAAATACACAACGGAGAACGGGATGTCCCTAAAAAGGCAACAAAAAAATTGCATGTTAGCCACAATAACTGGAAAAGCAGTTGAAGCTTTGGTTGGTAACTTAACGTAATAAAAAATAAATTTGTCACATTTACTCAAACTGTCACTATATCCTGACAGTAGTCCATGAAAGAGAAAACCTGTTCCTTTGCCACCATTTAGTGCTCCCAATGGCATTTGCAAGAATCAAGCGCCCGAAGAAAAACAACCAATCAGACCTGAGGAGTCTCTAACGCAACTGTCATTCATTGCTCATGAACCAATCAAACTGTCAAACTAGCCAGCGCTGATCAAGAAGAATCAAGATTCTGTTACTGCATTGCCTATTTCTCTTCTCAAATGTTTTCAGGAACATATTTTAGTCTACGGTTTAGCTGCAAAAGTAGAAGCGCTCTGTGGGCGGTGCTTGGTTTTCGCTCGACTGTTTTTAAACATGGCGGCCGGGTCGCAAACTCATTTTACAGCTCAACAATACAAGTTAACATGTTTCTGAAAACATTTCAGGTAAGAAACACGCAATACAACAACAGAATCTTGATTCATATTTGATCTGCACTGCCTCGTTTGACAGTTTGATTGGAGTTCATGAGCAGTGAATGGCCGCTCCTTCAGGCAGAGGAACCTGATATTTTTTCACAGATTATCCGTCTCATGTACTACCGTCAGGATATACTGACAGTTTGAGCAAATATGACAAAACGTTATTTTTATTACAGTTATCAACTGTGGCTTTAAGCAAGAGCAAGCATGAAATCCCATCTCACCTCATCAACGTGGCTCCGAGTCCCCTGTACAGTCCTGACACTCCTTTGGTCCTCAGCAGCTCTCTGGTGATCTGTGTGGCGGACACTCGCGTGACTTGAGGCGCAGGGCTGGTGTTGTAGGAACGGCTAAGAACAGCCCTGGTCCCCCCCATCTTTAGAGTCGTCGCTACACTAGGCACCACCCTCTGCTGGGCCGCTGGCAGAGAGAGGAAACATATTGTAGCTGTTTTAGGGTAACTGTTGAGGATGTAAAGAGCACATCAAAGCATTATTTGCTGCTGCTGCTGACTTCCTTGTAATTACCTAGCCTGCCAGCATCCTGCAACTGGATCTTGAGCATCTCCATGGGTTACAACCAGCCATCAGCCAAAGTGAATATTCACTTACCAAAATTCATCTCAAAACCATACTGAAGTTTGGACATGATGCTTGCAAAGAAACAGCGAGTCACGCCATCACCAATTGCTGGATCTCCTGAAAAAGCAAAATACACAGTACAGACATCAGTTAAATGAATATATGATCGTTTTTTATCTTTAGTTTTGCGTGTGTAACCAATTTACCCTCGAGTGTGCATGTCAAGGGGCAAGCCCACTCAACATTAGCCCTCTTATGAAAAGAAGGGACTGTCCTCGGCACTGTCTCCAAGATCCATGGTAAGATATAATGATTTTCCAGTTGCATGCCGGCTTAAAATGTCTTCTTTGAATCTCTTTGCTGCCTCACTGGGATTTGAAAGAATTTTCCAATCTAAAAAGAGTTTTTAAATGATTCCAACTAATACTGGATGAATTGATATGTAGAGAGCAACAATTTATTGCAATAAATGATGTAATGTTTAAATGATGTAACACACCTGGGAAGCCTCTCTCCTCAGTGGGATCTAGGTCCACTATCTCAGGAGCAGCATACATGTCCCTGAGAGGTGGCACGCAGTAGTTTGTGTTGCTGGCCCTTGTTGTCTCACTTGTAGCCTTGTCAACATGCTCACAAATCTACCTTCACTTCGGTAGGCACTTGTCTGTTGTCACCACAATTTCTACCTCACCACTGTTCTGTGATGGTCTTGGGTAAAGAGAAGCACGTTTTGTTATTGGGGCCAGTATATTTTATAGTACATTACACATTCACAAAAACACTGCAACTAGAAAAGAATGGTCATATAAATAGAATAGAATAAATCCATTCAAATTAAACTTTCCCTCAAGACCAATATTCAGGATCATCCACATTCAAAATGCTTTACATCTTTTGGCAGACTCCAGAGCCTAATGCTTAATGTCTGATGTACGACTACTTGAGTGCTTGACAAATGTGACGTTTTAGTTCTGTAGAGCGATACCTCACGCATTCATCACTGGGAGCCTTGATTCTTGTAAAAGGGAACTCCTCTCCACACGTCACACATTTCTGAGGTGGTCCAACTAGCTCATTACTGCATTCTGGTTGACATGCCTGTAAACAAGATCATTTTAAAATGTAACACAAGCTATACTTATGTAAATGTTCATACTCTTGCCATTTTCATATGAGGATATGAGGATCTTACAGGGTTCCAGATTCAGCTTTCTTTGGAGTGGTCGGATGAAAATTGTAGCGTGACCAATCTGTGTTTGTGGATCTTTTACATGTCTCACGTGGTAACCCTCATTGGGACATGGTGTGATGATCAGTTGGCGACCATGTTGTTCCAGAGATTTTGAGCAACTCAAATCCTCCCCCTTGTCTGAGTTTTGGATATGCCTCTAAAATAAATTCTCTAAAGTCATCTGGATCTGTATGACTACCTGAAAATAGAAGATAATAATCCAAACAACCGATCTAACTTGAAATATAATAACGTTTGATGTTTTTGAAAGGTAACTTAATTCAAGAAAGATACGTCTGTCCATCACGATGCCTGACTTACCTTGGAATGTAAGACGTTTTCCCCTAGTCCTGCAGCAGCAAGTCTATCTTTGGCGTATCGATTGGGGACTAAGGCCGCATTTTTATCCTCAATACAACAGAAAGAGTGAGTGTACGAATGAAGTTGTGCGGGCGCAGCAACAGTTCGCCTCCTTGTAGTCCTTCTCCCTCCAAAGTATGGACCAAACAGTCTTGAAACCTCGGCTAGAATCAAGTGAAGAGGATAAGCTATAATCAGTACAAGAACATAAGAACGTTGCATACGAAACATGTTGGCTAACGATATCATCGCACACTTTACAGGAATGTGATCTGACGCACATCATGAATAAATAAATCACTCATCACCAGCGACAGTGATTTAGTCTACACAAGGGATTTAGCATGGAAAAGTGTTCCCTGCAGAAACCTACCGTCCACTGGGTGCCTGGGTGTTACGTTATGTGGCGGCCGCGGAGGTGAACTTAGCTCGTTTGCGGTCCTCGGTGCTGCACAAAAAAATAACAAAGCAGTGAACGCCACATGGCTGCCTAGTTCAGTTTAATAGAGTATATTGGCACTTTGACCAACAGTATTTAGCTAAACAACTGCTGTTGTTATGCTGCTTATACGTTTAAACAGAAGAAACTCACAGTTCTCAAGCTGGTCAGCCACATCCCGCAGGTCTGCCAGCGGCCGCCCGGTCGAAGCCACGAGTGCTGCTAGCTAGTTTTTTGACGTCGTCCACAGGGATGATTTGCTAGGAATCGGTTGCTTCTGTCTTGCTCCCCTACTCGACCAATCCTGCTTAAGAATGAGGTTCGGACCGCCTACCTCACTAACATACGGACACAGAAATAAATAAATGAAGGAATACAGCAATGTAGAAATGTATTTATTTATTTACGTTCCGTTTAGGTATTGTAACCGAGCGTCTTGGGTTCGTGTACAAGGGCACTTATCATACAGTAATAACTGGAGTCGGGAGACCAGATATCTTGTGTCAGCCCACGGCTACTCTCTTTATTATTGTTTTCTCCTTTGGCCAGAGGCGGGAGTTGCGCCTTCGCTACGGCAAACCTCAAGGGACATATCATCGTCAACACCAGAACGACAAACATGAGACAGTCTGTTACAGTATCAACTTTCATTTATTCATCTCAGCATTTATTTACTATTATATTTATTTATTTCAGCATTTAAATATGTCTGTATTCATGGGACAGCCTCGTCGCAGCCGCGCATGCGCGGTGACGCATTCGGTCTCCAAACGGCCACAGCTGGCGCATAGAATGACATCTATAGAACGGCATGACGTCACAAAGAGATGAGAGATCAAAGGCAAAGAAACTATATAGCCTACCTACCCCAGACTACTTCTCCAAACCAGTTATTGAGGACATTCAAGAGACACCAGTACTAGCCTACAGTTGGACGAAGAAAGATAAATCAGAGGCAAAGAAACTCTATACCCCAGACTTTAATTATCCAAACTAGTTATTGAGGACTTTCAAGAGACACCAGTGGAAGGAAGAAAGATAAATATGTATAAACTAAACATGAAAAACTTTTGGAAGGGTCTAAGGAAGTCAAAGCATTGCAATGATGTCAAGTCGGACCGAGTTAATGACCTTGAACAGCAGCCAAAGGTGGCTGAGCATGATAATGTCAAGTCAGTCCAACTTTCAAGAGACACCAGTACAGTGGAAGGAAGAAAGATAAATATGGATGAGCTAAAAATGAAAGACCATGGGAAGCGTCTAAAGAAGGTAAAGCATTGCAATGATGTCAAGTCGGTCCAACTTAATGACCTTGAACAGCAGCCAAAGGTGGCTGTGCATGACAAAGATGTCATGTTGGCCCGAATTAATGACCTTGAACAGCAGCTAAAGGTGGCTGAGCATGACAAATATGTCATGTTGGTTCGAACGTATGCCCTTGGACAGCATCTAAAGGTGGCTGAGTATGACAAAGATGTCATGTTGGCCGAAATTAATGACCTTGAACAGCCAAAGGTGGCTGAGCATGCCAAAGATGTCAAGTTGGCCCGAATTAATGACCTTGAACAGCAGCTAAAGGTGGCTGAGCATGACAAAGATGTCTTGTTGGCCCGAATGAATGACCTTGAACAGCAGCCAAAGGTGGCTGAGCATGACAAAGATGTCATGTTGGCCCGAATGAATGACCTTGAACAGCAGCTAAAGGTGGCTGAGCATGACAAAGATGTCATGTTGGCCCGAATTAATGACCTTGAACAGCAGCCAAAGGTGGCTGAGCATGACAAAGATGTCAAGCTGGCCCGAATGAATGACCTTGAACAGCAGCTAAAGGTGGCTGAGCATGACAAAGATGTCATGTTGGTCCGAATTAATGACCTTGAACAGCAGCTAAAGGTGGCTGAGCATGACAAAGATGTCATGTTGGCCCGAATGAATGACCTTGAACAGCAGCTAAAGGTGGCTGAGCATGACAAAGATGTCATGTTGGCCCGAATGAATGACCTTGAACAGCAGCTAAAGGTGATTGATATCAAGTTGGCCCAAATGAATGACGTTGGGCAGCTTGATGAGGCTCCAGCTGCTGAGACTCAGACCAGAGGTTGGCGGTTTCTACTGAAAGCAGGAGCGTTTCTTGGCCTCGCCGCTGTCGCTGGACTGGGAATAGCGAGAAATTTAATGTTTGAGACTGACAATATGCACAACCGCCCATGGTGATTAGCACAAAGATAACATGTTGTGAGTGTGATGCCCACCAATGTGTTGTCACGTGTGTTATGTATTTTGTTTTCATGCACAGCCAATATGTTTTAAAGTGAGCACACTTGTTTATTCCAGCAATAGTTTTATAAGTGACTGACCTAGTGGGAACAATGATGTTGCCACTAGAAGGCACTGTACTCCAGACAAAGCTAGCGGGACGTGAAGAGCGAAGCAGGATGTGAAATCCTTCTTTTCGAGTGACTAAGCGTTCAGGAGAGAACTGCAAGGCTAATAATGTTTAGCATTTTAAGACAATCCTACAGTTAGGCTAACAGGACCACATCATCTGCAAACAGCAGAGAGGCGATCCCAAGACCCCCGAACCTGACGTTCTCCACCCCCAGGCTGCGCCTAGATATCCTGTCCGTGAAAGTCACGAACAGGACCGGAGACAAAGGGCAGCCCTGGTGGAGGCCAACACCCACCGGGAACGTGTCTGACTTATTGCCGAGAATGCGGACACAGCTCCTACTGCAGTCGTACAGAGACCGGATCGCCTGTTGTAATGGGTCCGGCACCCCATACTCCCGCAGCACCCCCCACAAGAACCCCCGAGGGACCCGGTCGAAAGCCTTCTCCAAGTCCACAAAGCACATGTAGACTGGTTGGGCAAACTCCCAGAACCCCTCCAGTAGTCTTGCGAGGGTAAAGAGCTGGTCCACTGTTCCACGGCCGGGACGGAATCCGCATTGCTCCTCTTGAATCTGAGGTTCGACAAACGGTCGGAGCTTCCTTTCCAGCACCCTGGCATAAGCCTTCCCCGGGAGGTTGAGTAGTGTGATACCCCGGTAATTCGAGCACACTCTCCGGTCCCCCTTTTTGAAAATGGGAACCACCACCCTGGTCTGCCAGTCCATGGGCACTGATCCCGACCCCCATGCGACATTGAAGAGGCGTGTCAGCCAGGACAGCCCAACTATGTCCAGCGCTTTCAGCATCTCAGGGCGGATCTCATCCACCCCCGGCGCATTGCCACCAAGGAGCTTTTTGACGACCTCAGCGGCCTCTGCCAGGGATATGGGTGAGCCTAGATCTTCAGGCGCTGCCTCCTCTGCAGAGGACATGTTGGTCGGGTTTAGGAGTTCCTCAAAGTGCTCTTTCCACCGCCCGACGATGTCCCCTGTCCGGGTCAGCAGTCCCCCCCCCCCCCCCCTGCTGAGAACAGCCTGGGGTAAGCCCTGCTTTCCCTTCCTGAGCCATCGGATGGTTTGCCAGAACCTCCTTGAGGCCAACCAAAAGTCCTTCTCCATGGCCTCCCCGAACTCCTCCCATGCCCGAGTTTTAGCATTCGCGACCACCGCAGCTGCAGCCCTTCTGGCCTGCCGGTACCTGTCAGCTGCTTCGGGAGACCCCTGGGCCAACCAGGCCTTGAAGGTCTCCTTCTTCAGCTTGACGGCTTCCCTCACCTCTGGTGTCCACCACCGGGTTCTAGGGTTGCCGCCACGACAGGCACCGATGACCTTCCGGCCACAGCTCCTAGCGGCCGCGTCCACAATAGAGGCTTTGAACATGGTCCATTTGGATTCCATGTCCCCAACCTCCCTCGGGATGTGTGAGAAGTTCTTCCAGAGGTGGGAGTTAAAGACCTCCCGGACAGGGTCCTCCGCCAGACGTTCCCAGTTCACCCTCACCACACGTTTGGGCTTGCCAGGTCTTTCCAACCGGTTCCCCTGCCATCTGATCCAACTCACCACCAGGTGGTGATCAGTTGACAGCTCTGCTCCTCTCTTCACCAGTGTCCAAGACATACGGCCGCAAATCAAATGATCTCCGGCCTAAGGTGTTCTGGTACCAGGTACACTTATGAGCCACCTTATGTTCGAACATGGTGTTCGTTATGGCCAAACCGTGGCAAGCACAGAAGTCCGATAACGAGACGCCATTCGGGTTCAGATCGGGCAAGCCGTTCCTCCCAATCACCCCCCGCCAGGTTTCTCCGTCATTGCCCACGTGGGCGTTGAAGTCCCCCAGGAGAACTATGGAGTCGGTAGGCGGCGCCCTTTCCAGAACCCCTCCCACCGACTCCAAGAAGGCCGGATACTCTGAACTGCTGTTTGGTGCATAAGCACAAACCACAGTCAGAGCCTTGCTCCCCGCAACCCGTAGGCGCATGGAGGCGACCCTCTCGTTCTCCGGGGAGAACTCCAACACAGCGGCGCTCAGCCGGGGGCTCGTGAATATCCCCACTCCCGCCCGGCGCCTCTCACCCTGGGCAACTCCGGAAAAGGACAAAGTCCAACCCCTCTCCAGAAGCTTGGTTCCAGAGCCAGCGCTGTGTGTGGAGGTGAGTCCAACTATATCTAGCTGGTATCGCTCCACCTCCTGCACCAGCTCCGGCTCTTTCCCCGCTAGCGAGGTGACGTTCCACGTCCCTAGAGCTAGTCTATGCTGCCGGCGATCGGCTCGCCCAGGCCTACCGCCTGATCCGCCGCCCGGTCTGCATTGCACCTGACCCCGATGCTTGTCCCTGCAGTTGAGGGTCCAAATCTGAGGCCATGGTGCTCTGCCGGATTGCTCCCTCCAGGTGGGGACGGAGTGCCTACCTCAAGCGAAGGAGTTCAAGTATCTCGGGGTCTTGTTCACGAGTGAGGGTAAGATGGAGCGGGAGATCGACAGACGGATCGGTGCGGCTGCAGCAGTAAAGCAGGCGCTGCACCGGACCGTCTTGGTGAAGAGGGAGCTGAGCCGGAAGGCAAAGCTCTCAATTTACCACTAGGTCTACGTTCCTACCCTCACCTATGGTCACGAACTCTGGGTCGTGACCGAAAGGACAAGGTCGCGGCTACAAGCGGCCGAAATGAGCTTCCTCCGTAGGGTGGCCGGGCTCAGCCTTAGAGATAGGGTAAGGAGCTCGGTCATCAGGAGGGAGCTTGGAGTCGAGCCGCTACTCCTTCGCGTCGAAAGGAGTCAGCTGAGGTGGTTCGGGCATCTAATTAGGATGCCTCCCATTGGAGGTTTTCCAGGCACGTCCAACTGGGAAGAGACCCCGGGGAAGACCCAGAACACGCTGGAGGGATTACATTTCCCAGCTGGCCTGGGAACGCCTCGGGATCCCCCAGAATGAGCTGGAACATGTTGCCGGTGAGAGGGAAGTCTGGGTCAGCCTGCTTGGCCTGTTGCCACCGCGACCCGACCCCGGATAAGCGGAGGAAAATGGATGGATGGATGGATTTTGGGCTATACAAAAATAAATTGAATTGAATATCCATCTGTTTTACACCACTGGCATCACTCCTCAGTGTGTTTTTTAATTTGGAAATATTGGCAGACACAGTACAGTAAGCATGTACTTCGACAAATATTTCCATTGTTTTTCAGCTTTTTGTTAACATATACAAACAAACAACAAACCTGTCCCACCCAATGGTACACCCATCTCGAAGAACAGAAAAGTAAATAAATAAAAAGGTCACCTCATTTTGCCGTGCTAGACGTCATTATATATATATATATATATATATATATATATATATATATATATATATATATATATATATATATATATATATATATATATATATATATATATATATATATATATATATATATATCTACATAAACACACACATACATGGTAAATCTGTAGACACGCCTGCATCACTCTACAAAGTAACTACATAATCATCACATCATACAAGCACAATATGCTCAAAAATCAAATGACAATAGGATTGGCAGTAGGTAGAAACCAGAGTGCCCAAATTATTACTTGTCCAACAGAAAGAGAGTCAAATTAATCAAAAAAATAAATAAATCTGTTTTATACCACTGGCATCACTCCTCAGTGTGTTTTGCTGCAATCTTCTGATTGCCTTGCCATGTTAATGGATTTTTCCAGGTCTAGATCTTTTTCCATGCATTCCGAGTATGGAGGACAGAAATGACTTAAATATAAATAAATAAATGCATTAATAAATGTTTGAATACAGAAATAAAAGAATAATTAAATGCTGAAATAAATACTGAAATAAATAAATATGTTTGTGTCTGTATGCTATTGAGGTGGGAGGTCCTAACCTGAAGATCCACCTGAAGACGCTGCCAGATGACTCTAGCTCCACCTGAAGCCTCCATCAACCTGCACTGCTGCCTCCTCTCCTATCGCCATGTGAAGACCATAGCGGAACAGCAAGGACCAGAGACACACTCGTAAATATCACCTCTCAGAAAACAAACAGAAACATAGCTGTGTCATAATAACATGTCTGGGCTGATGAAGTAAAGCTGCCTTTCTGTTTACATCCTTCTTCTCCTCACAGCTATTTCCACACATTGACTGACTGTGATGCTGAACTTCATGGAACAGAGAGAGCTCTTCTTCCTCCCACTCAACTCAAGGTAGAGTAGATCAGCCGGATGTTCAGCAGTGTGAGATATGTGTCTCAGTGTGTAGCTGCGCTTCTTCAGCTCATCAGATTTTTTTAATGGAGGGTTGGTGATGCGTGTTATTTCAATACAACACATGTTCTTTGTGGTTTCCTCCAGACCCTGTTGGACTTCACATCCAGATCCACCAGGAGCTGATAGAGAGCCGATGAGGACGATCCCTTCTTCCAGAGCTGTGTACCAGAGATGCTCCGTCCTCCTCCACATTCGCCACCGACTCCTGCTGCTCCTCTCCCAAACTGAGAGCGCCCCTCCCTGTCTCAGTTCCACCACCGTCTGAAGGATGCAGAGACGGCCAGTTAGCTCACTCTGTTACTGTGCACGTGCAAACCTTTTCACTGTTGCTCAATAAATATCCATCATTCTCTGCAGTCATCAGATCAGTCGTTTGTGTCCACAAGAGTTAACATAAAACAGACACGTTCATATTAGAGATCATAGTCAGTTTTTTTATGTTTTTTACTTCAGTTTACCAGCAGACATTTTTATTTACTTTTTACTTTCTGATAAATGAGTTGGTACAAATTATTTATTGGTTAAAAATGCTTACGTAGGTTTATCACTGTAAAATAATAAATCATCATCTCTTTCATCATCACCATGTCTTTCATATATGAAATTCATGTCTTTAATGCTTTATAAGCACAATCATAAGACATTATAATGTATCTGGCGGGCCGTGCATTTTATAACTGGGCCTTCACTGCTGTCTTACCACCTAATAGCCTCATAATGGCGCCACAGCTACGGTTATTTGTTTCTAGGTGTGCAACATCACGTATTCGTATTAAACCGATCGATACGAGACTTATAAACCGAACAATAATACTAGTGCATTTGGAAAATGCAGAAGCTTAAATTATGGTAAATATAATGTTTTCGGTGGAGACACCGGTCTGTCTGTCTGTTTAGTTTCCGGGTCAGCGTCTGACCCCGGAAGCAAAACAAAACACAGCTGAGGCACGTATGTTCTGCGAGGCTATGCTAAACTAGCTTAGTAAGGAAAACAACACGCACAAACTCACGCCACATTCTCCCCGCAGCGTTTAGCTGTTCCCTACTGATTCAAACAGGGCTAAGCAATCGCCACACAATCCCCATTTCTCCAGACCATAATTATTGTTTGTAAAAGAAAACAGCCCAAAATGATTCAATTATCCAGACCCTAAACCCACGCAGGATGTATGCTTCGTAATTAACGGACAATGCATATGGTCAAAATCGATGTAATTAACACAATGACAAGAGCGAACTCACAAGAACCAGTCACATATTTACAACAAAGCATGACAAAACAATCCAGCAACACTCACACTAAAGAGCAAGGGCCATTCAAATAGTATTTACATCAGGGAACACTATCCATAAACGACACGATAGGCAAAATTAACACACTGCAGATGTAAAGAAAACAAAAGCAGTTTAACTTACCAAATGCTGTTCTATTTGTCCAGACAATCGTAGAATCGTAAACATAAAGCCTTATAACAAAGCGTACTGTAGGATAATCTCATCACTGGTAATCAAGGCATCACATGTATCACCTGCATTAACTTGTCACCTTTTGTTTCTGGCTGGTTTCATTGAAGTTTCTTCATGTGTGAGTCCACAAAGATTTGAGACTTGAGATGAAGCCTCATATGTTAAGTTCAACTTTTACTATTTAGTTTGGATACAACTTGTTGTATTTGTTATTTCAATCACAAGATGGTGCCATCATATTTAAAGCACAAACAGGTGACAAGTTTGTAAAGTGGGAGGGCCAACTCTGCTCAGGTACATATGTCACACAGGTGAGCATGATGCAACTTTTCCTAAAGCTTTCTCACAGGTTTGACAGAAAATTTAATTTAGCCTAGGTAATTAGGCCACATTAAATAATGACATGGCATCAAATGTCGGTGTTTCTGCCAGGGCTCTGGCATACAACAGTATGCCCAACAGTGTTAGCAGTTACTCCTGTGGCTGTTTGTGAGACATGTGCATAAGTCTACTTTGTGCAAACAATGTGTAAAACCCTTTTAGTAAAGCCACTCAAATGAACAAAATCATTTTGGATAACAATCATTCAGTGTGGCTTTGTGGCACAAGGCAGTAAAACTGCCTGTGCCAAAGCACACTGTATATTATCCATCGGGCTTAATCATACTACTACTACTACTACTAATAATAATAATAATAATCAGGTTTATCCAAATGTTTGGCGCGCTTCTCCTCACACAGCGTTGCCAACAGCGGCGTGAAAAATACATCAAAACGTGCGGCCTGATCGGGAATAGTGTGCTATCTATTTTCCGGAGACATTCGCCTAGCGGTTTTCCCGAAAATTCCCGAAAATCCCCAAAAACTGAGCAAAGTTTCTCCATTGACTTGAATGGGGTTGCGGCGTGAAGAGAGCTAAAAAAAAACACTTAACTTTGGGCCCATATTGACGAGCCGTACATTAACGTAGAAACATGATCCAAAGTTTAAAACGTAGACAAAATGCTGCACTTTATTGAGCCAAATGGACATTTTGATAGCTAGCACAGTTTTCATGAAGTCACAGATTAAGTTTTTAGGAAAATTTTGGGTCCGTTTCAGATTTTATAATGGGTGTGTATTGCACGGCTCGTTAAGAGCTAGAGTGAGAGCATAACCGTCAGAGTGGAGCGGAGCAGGAAAATATTCTGTGATTTTTCCAAACAAATTGCTCTAGCTCCCACAATGTTTACTCTTTATACACCATTTTTGGCCAAAAGGCTTGGAAATGTTGTGCTGTCGCACACAGATGTCTGTGGAATCCAACGGATTTACACATTTGGCTCAAAGAGCCACAGAGCGACATGAACTCCAACCAACTGCTCCATTAGACTCCATGTTAAATCTCACCACTCATTTCTCAAAGAAAGCAGACAGTACCAGTTTTGCATATTGCGCTGGAGCTCACATTTTTAAGACCACAAACATAAAAAACACATCTCCGCGTTTGCCAGAGTCTTATCTCTCTGACGGTATCCATATTTTATTGATTAGTCTCATGGTTTTGGTATGAAGGGCATATGTTTGACAGGTAGTTTTGTTGGAAATCACTGGTTACTCTCTCTCTTAATTAGTCTCTAACACACAGGTGCTCCAATCACCAACATGCACCCAAGCACACAGGTGTTTATATGAGCTCATTAGTGATGTTGATAAACACACAGAGGCACTGAGACACACACGCACATACACTCCTCTCCCTCTATCTCTCTGTCTGTCTCTCTCTCTCTCTCTGTGTGTGTGTGTGTGTGTGTCTCTCTCTCATAGTCATTCAGGTCTTGGAGACTTTTAGAGGACTCTCCCCCCCCCCCCAGAGAGTAGCGCTATCTCAATTGAACCTGAATGACACTACCGGTAACATTGGCGTGTGTATATATTGCGATTTCTTTGGGCAGTAGAAGCCACACTGTCAAAATTTCTTTAGGAATTTTCTAGTTATTATTATACTCAGACGTATCCATGCCAGTGATGCATGTGTAAATAAGCAGGGTAACACCCCTTAAGATTGCATCAGAAAAAGTACGACACCGTCTACAGTCAACCTGCCACTATTCCCTACAGCCCTACCTGAGAATACATGACTGGATATGCAACTCTTCAGGCTGCACACACTCCATAAATACCACAAGTAAACACTGCATTCATACGTATTTATTCAGCATTTAGAAATCTATTTACATGTGTAATTCAATTAAGTTCATTACAATGAAGTTAAAAATAATGAATTGTCCTCTTAAACTGGTTAAAACACTTTTGAACATATTGAAATGTTAAAAACTGCTCTCAGTTTGAGTTTAACTTGGCAACGTTTGAGACAAACGAAAACGGTTTGACCAATGAAATTCTCCATAAGGGGGTGAGTGCAGCCCAAAATTGCACTCCGTTCTGCTTCTTAATACACGATACACTTGTGTGGGCTCCTGTATCTCTAACAGACAAGAACACCTGACCAGTCACGAACAACCACCGTCAACTAAGAGAAAGTGGCTGTTTATAGATCACGATGCACCTTTTCCAGAAGATTTGGTCCCAAAAGCATATCAAGTCACATAAATAAAGACATGTCCATCATTAGACCACTTTACCACCATCTAGTCTGCCTCAGATGTAGATTGTGGGTATAAGCCAACCATTGGCCGCCTATTTCAGCCAGCATTCTCTTCTCCATCTATCTATCCATCCATCGCTGCATCCTGTGCTTCGTGCTGCCCAAGACAATTGGGAGGTGCATTTTCCCCTATAGCAGAATATTAATGTGTGGAGCCAGACCACAGCGAAAGGTCTGGCGAGACTAACCATCAAACGCCATTTCTTTCTCTGCAAAAAGCAGGTCTCCAAAGTCAACTGCAGAAGGTCTTATTGAGTTGCGGACTTCAAGCCTGCGTGTTACATAAAGAGTGTGATGGCTGCCACAGAGAGACTGCCCACAGTGTCCATTAAAAAACCCAAACACCTCCACAACATTGTCCTGAGAAATAAACACCAGAAAGCACCTACGAACAGTTTCAGTTTAGTGACCAACTGTAAAGCAGTGTAGATGAAGAGAATGGGCAAACAGTTCAATAACACAGGGAATTTACTCCTTGCAACAGAAAGTAATTCAACACAGGATTCCTGTATCATACAGGTGAACAGGAAGTCCAAATGTTCATTCAGTCTAAAGCTATGACCTTTTAAATAATCAGTTTTCCAGACCAGGTTGTTCGGAGGAAAACACCTGACAATTATTTTGTCAGAAAAGTTATTTATCAAATGATATCTGCTTTACACTACATACATAGACAGGGGTCAACATCCATGTTGTTTCACATGTAACCCTTTAAAACAGGATTGAAGCTATTCAAGTAATGTTTAAACATTCAGCCTTTGTTATTACACAGTAGACGCTCCCTTGCACTGTAAGGTCTCTTTTGCAACATCATGTAACCGTCGTTAGACCTAGTGGTCTCCAACATGGGGCAGTTGGAGGGGATGTACAGGTTAGGGTTACAGTGAAGGGCAATTGATATGGGGCATAATGAGGGATGGGGGCTGAATCTAGGAAAACATGGGAAGGGTTTGGTGTGACAGGTCTTGAGTCTGATCTGAGTGCAGTGGTGATCGATGTAGGTCTATCTAGTCCCTTAGTGAGGAAAGCAATTCTGCTCTCACAATATGCTCCACTGAGGCCCAGATAGAAATACAACTTTCCATCTCTTGAATTAGACCAAGTCATGCTAAAGTCACAAACGTGACCCTAATGACGTCACGTTTGCGAAAGCCCAAACCTTTCTGAATGAACAGCTCTCTCGCCGGGTGCGGTGGCGCTGTAATCCCAGTTACCGGGAGGCTGAGGCTGGCGGATCGTTTGAGCTCAGGAGCTCTGAGCTGCAGCGGACTATGAAGATCCGGTGTCCGCACTAAGTTCGGTATCGATATGGTGCTCCTGGGGAAGCCCGGGACCACCAGGTCGTCTAAGGAGGGGTGCACCGGCCCAGGTCGGAGACGGAGCAGGTCAAAGCCCCCGTGCCGCTCAGTAGTAGGATCGCGCCTGAGAATAGACGCTGTAGTAACAGCAGCCTGAGTAACACAGCGGGACCCAGTCTTTCTACACTCTTTACTGTTCAACAAACAGCTGATACTACAACAACGTGTTTACATGTTACAGCAGCTTCATCACTGCTTCTTTATATTCTAGTTCCCATGAAAACATTCAGAAACCAGTTGTGTTTGTTTGTCCTGCAGCGCCTCCACCTGGAGGAGAGGAGCGATGAGCATCAATCCCAGCAGTCAGTGCAGCTCCACAGATAGAGCGAACTAACGGGGCTTTCTTTATGACATTCAGTCACACTCTTTGTTTTTCTGTTCAAATAACAAATATATATATATATATATAATTCTTCCAAGGTTTAAAGATCTTGATTCACAAATATTTCAAAATGTGTTTTTCTATCTTGCTGTAAGTTTATTATTTTCCAATGAAGGATTCTTATATCAGCCTACAATATGAATCTGTATGGTGAACAGAAGCGATGAGCGAGCACTACAATGGTGATAGTATACTAAAATCCCCGTGTCTAAGGTTCTCTTTAAAAATGGCAGATGCATACTTTCTTGTGGTATGTTATGTACTATGTGCTATTCATTTAGGCGCTCTCTACAATTCAACACTCAACAGATACATCTGTGGTAAAAGAGAAGATGAGAGCAACCTTTGAGTACAGAAGCTGACCACGGTACATCTTCAGTTTGGGATGTTTTTCATCACTTCCTTGACACACCATGGATTGTTAAAGATATGCATAGATTATTTCATCTTATTTTAAATATTTAGAAACTGAATCCTTCCAAATGCAAAGCATACTGCATTAACCTGTATACTGTACATTGTTCCATATTGTTGTATGTTTTGAAAAGGGTTTTAAAATGTTCATGTGGGACTAGTTTTAAAATAAATGTGCTTTAAAACAAACATGACCTCTTCCCTTTCGCAAACTTTATTTTCCAAGTCATTTTTAGTAAAGAGCCAGAATTACACCTTACAGTGTTAATGGCAGTAACACTTTGTATAGTTAACAAACGATCCCTTGAGAGTTCATTTTTAATACGACAAACAAGTGTTGAGAAAAACTAACACTGGTTTGTGTTAGGAAGAGTTAAATTTCAACTCCAAAAAGAGTCAATAACAACACTAAATTAGTGTTAAGGTACTAACTCTCCAAAACTAATTGATTCAACATTTTGTGGTGTGGACCCATATAGACTCTTCGAAAGTGTTAAAGTCAATTCTTTAATTTGGCTATGCTGATTTTGCTGTGTGGGAACATAGTACAGTCCAATTAAAACATTTTTTTTTGCATTTTTCTTCTTTTCTTCTCACAGTTTGTAATGAGGTGTCCAGACATTATACATATGATCATTTTTCTTATATTCAGATAAACACCAAAAGGTATACTGTGCAGATGTATAGTGATAGACACAAACACCTTATGAAAAAATACTTCACTCTACTCATTCAGCACAGAATATGTAAAGTCATATCACAACAGAACACCATTACATTATTATTATTGTTATTAATATTATTGTCATCGTTATTATTATTAGTAGTAAGAGCAGAAGTAGTCGTAGCATTATTTGTAGATACCATTATCGTGCTAGCGGAACCTTAGCCGTGCGGTTCTTGCCGCCCGCACTGACGGACTTTTCCACCGTTGCACCACTGATGTAACTTTCATTTCCTGACTGGTGAAGGGTCACACACATGAGTACAGAGTTTGTGTGGAGTCCACTTTACGGAGCCGAACCTTTACACGTCCACTGAAATACATTTGGATGATGTTGCGAACGCTTTGTCGGACCGGCGGCGCCCTTCTGCAGGTAAAATACAAGTTATATAGTTACTCATATCCGGCATGTTGGCTCGTGCTAACACGAAATGTCGCTCTCCATCCCGGTAGAAGCACCACTGAATCCGTATAAGTTAACATAAGAAGCACCTTCTTTAGCTGACACTGACTGACACCCTAATCATTATCAGGAACATGCATTATTATGATGCGTTAATCAACCTTTACAGTGTCAACCAATACATAATCAATAACGTCATATGCGCTAAATTCCATACGGTGTTTTAAAATACATAAATATATTGAGCAGATCACCAAAATGTGTGTTTTGTTATTCATTTTTTAATAATTTGTGTGATTGCTCATACATCATTTATAAAGGAAAAAACCCTGACTGGTTTAAGCTTCTCCTGTGTGACAATGTGCTGCTTTTCTTCATCGTCAACTCAATATATTTAAGTTTTTGACCGTTGATTGGTCCAAACATACCATCTGCACATGTCAGCTTTCACTCTAAAGGGCATTTTCTGACTTTGTATAGACTAAACAATCAATACATATCATCAAAACAGAATCATGAAAATGATCGTTAGTTGCAGTCCTATTTATTTTACTTTTAAATACAAGCGACATAATCTTTGCCGCAAGGATTTTGGTTTGAAAAGCATGTTCTGAGGATTGATTTAAAAATCTGAAATCATCAAACAGTAGTTCTACAATCTGATGGCCCTTTTCTTTTTTTCTTTCTTGACTGTGTGTGTGTGTGTGTGTGTGTGTGTGTGTGCGTGCGTGTGTGTGTGATTTTAGCAAACCCAGCGGGCTGCCCCGAGGTTGTGGGTCACACCAGCCCAGCAGCGATGGGCGTCCAGCCTGCCCGTGAACACCGTGGTCCTGTTCGTGCCCCAGCAAGAAGCCTGGGTGGTGGAAAGAATGGGTCGCTTTCACCGGATCTTAGAGCCGGTATCTACCCTTTTTCCTGTTCAAATAATGGCAAATATTCCCGAGGGAAATAAAAAGCAAAAGCTTGACAACCTGTTCTTTTTCCCCTCTCTCTCTTTTAGGGTTTAAACTTCCTCATACCTCTACTGGACCGAATTCGCTACGTGCAGAGTCTCAAAGAGATTGTCATCAATGTCCCGGAGCAGTCTGCAGTATCTCTAGGTGAGGGATCAGTACATCAGATCAGATTCTGAGTTAATAGACATACAGTTCATTTCATCTTGTTTTTACAGACAATGTGACGCTACAGATTGACGGAGTGCTTTACTTAAGGATCCTCGACCCTCTCAAGGTACGCCATGCCCGAATGATTGTCTGCTCCTTTTGTGTTGTTTTTAGTCCGATCATAGAAATAGTGATTCCATATTTGCCGGGTTTCGCCCCCCAGGCCAGCTACGGCGTTGAGGATCCAGAATATGCCGTCACGCAGTTGGCGCAGACCACCATGCGGTCAGAGCTGGGCAAACTCACACTGGACAAAGTGTTCCGGGTAATGACAAACCACCGCTGTTTCTTCCCCCCCCCCCACATTGCTCTGCAGGCTTGTAACGAAAGATGTCATAAGCACTTTGGATATTAACTTTTTACATTTCTTTTTGAAGGAAAGAGAGTCCCTCAACTCCAACATCGTCCAATCCATCAACCAAGCGTCAGACGAGTGGGGGATCCGTTGCCTCCGTTATGAAATCAAGGACATCCACGTTCCACCTCGTGTCAAAGAGTCTATGCAGATGCAGGTGGGACGAACAGAAAGAATGAATGAAGGAAGGAAGTCACCTCCTTCATCCAGAAACATGTTTTTGTTGTTGTACAGATTACTGAGGAGGTCTCGTTTTCACGTAAAACAAAGGTTCCCTAACACATTTTTCACTCCGCCCCGTGTAGGTGGAGGCCGAGCGGAAGAAGAGAGCCACGGTGCTGGAGTCTGAAGGGACGAGGGAGGCGGACATTAACGTCGCAGAGGGTCACAAACAAGCTCAGATTCTGGCCTCGGAGGGCCAGAAAGCGGAGCAGATCAACAAAGCGTCCGGTGCGTGGCACTTTAAGAGACCCGGCTGCGTTGTTTCAGCTCTGTGGTTTTTTACGCATCTTCTTTGACGCTTTTAAGTTCAGGTCGCAGGGCTAATAAAAATACTGAAATCACCGATTAAGACGAGTTGTACACCACTAATCGATTACTTTGCTCCCTCCAGGTGAGGCCCAAGCAATCTTGGCCAAAGCAGAGGCAAAAGCGAAGGCTATCCGTATGCTGTCGGATGCTCTGACTGAGCAGGTGAACAGGAGATTCTGGTGTTTTTTCATAACATATCCATGGTCGCAGTATTATTTCGTAAAAGTGAATTTTGATGATTTATTTTTGCACCGTACAGAATGGAGACGCGGCAGCCTCGCTAAGTGTGGCCGAGCAGTACGTGTCCGCCTTCTCCAAGCTCGCTAAAGAGTCCAACACCATCCTGCTGCCCTCCAGCACCGGGGACATCAGCGGAATGGTCACGCAGGTATTTACACACGCGCATCATTTTTTTCTATTCATGTTCGGGGTATTTTGTTGTAAGTTGTTCTTGAATCTATATGGTAACATCTGGAACTCTCCCGGCACTCAGGCTATGACCATTTACGGCGCGTTGGCAAAGCCGAGCCTGAAAGTGGCCGCGGAGGAGAAGAGCAACAACTTTGGGAGCCAATCGTCTCAGTAGCGGAGGACTCGGTGAATGAACTCCAAACAGTAGAATGACACAGAAGCAGCAGCAGAAGAAGAAGAAGAAGTCTTTGGCTCCAAGGCTTCGCTGTGTGAGTGTGTAAAGTCTCACATACCTTCTGCCGACAGGACAGAAGGAGAAGAAGCTGTCAACTTCATAAACTTCTGGGATCTTTTGCCCTGGGAGTGTTGGGAAAAACATCACATCTTTTGTAAGAGGAGTTTTAATCTTCGCTGACTGTTCTTTATGCTCAGTTATTGTCAGAAATTGACACCAGGCTTCAGCCAAATATACTCGCACACCGGTGACTCTGGCAGGCTGACAAAATGGAGAAATTGAATGCTAGAAAATATGCGATTTACTATAATACGTTAATTATTTGTGGGTGATTTATTTCGTGCATCTGATCTGTTGAGATATGTATTGTTGCACAGACCCTGGTTGAATTCGATGTAAAGGGTTAAATGTTAAAAGGAGCAGTGTGTAGGATTTAGTGACATCTAGTGGTGAAGTTGCAGATTGCAACTGAATACCCCTCGGCCCACTCCTCCCTTTCCAGGCGTGTCAGAACTACGGTGGCCCGCAGGTAACGTCAAAAATGCAAAAAAGGCTCTCGCTAAAGCCATTGTTTAGTTTGTCCTCTCCGGCTACTGTAGATACCCGGCAGCACAAGATGGTGGACTCCGTTAAGAGGACCCGCTCACTATGTAGCTATAAACGGCTCATTATAAGCTAACAAAAAAAAAAACACAGGTCATCATTTTACATCAATGAAAAACATAGTTGTAAATATATTCAATTTCTGCCAATAAATCCTACACACTGTTGCTTTAAGTGCAACGTACGATTGTGGTGAATGCTTTTTTTTTTGCCTCTTGCGACCTGTATTTTTAGGGCCGGCCCAGATAACTGCATTCAGGTTCTGTGGGTACATTAGTAATAGCAGGGTAATTACATGTTTATAAACGGCTCGTTTACAGACACCAGTGACTATTCTTCTACTGTCTTCAGCATCGTTGGGACCAGCTTCAGTCGCTACGTGTGATGTCTGACTGGATGCCACTTAATGATGGGAAGTGTCCCAAAGTTTAGTTCATTCACAATTTGGCCGATGTTGGATTGAATATCTAACTGATCACGTATTAAATTAATATTATTTTCTAATATTCAACTTGTTTTTTTCTAGATAACTAGCTGGTATACAAGGACAGGCCTCGGAACAAACGTTCCTTTCCTCTTCACATTTGTATTCACCTCTTATGTCTTATTATGGAATATATTTATTAAATGCCATGACTCTCTGCAAACACAGCAAGTCTGTCATTTCATTGGCTTCAGTCGTGCTTACAGGTTTTTAAAAAAACATTAATTGGCACATGTATGTCATTTGAGGCTCTCATGAAGTTGAGTGCTTGGGTAGGTTTACGACATGGTGGAACGGGACGTTATGAACTTGAATGAAAATATGAAATGATGTCAGAGGAAGAAGTGTAGAACAATTCATCAGAAACAGCTGGACTTCCTCAAATGTAATGTCTGGAATAATCTTTAATTTTGTTGAAGAAAGATTTAGATGGATGTTAAAGTTGACTTCCATGTTTTGGGTTAGTGTTTGGGGTTCAGCAATGTTAACTTACCATAAAAAATAAAAGTTGGTAAGGTCTGTGTGTCAATATATATATTTAAAAAAAAATAGCTTTTTTATTTGTATTTATTTACTTGTCTTACATGTTGTAGCAAATTACATAGAGAATAAATGGAGAGTATGGAAATTACACCTTAAACTAAAACTATTGAGTTCCATAAGGTTTAATGGAGTTTAAAAAATTTTTTTTGTTACATCCCCAAATGTACAGAAGCAGTAAAATATTTCTTGCATATTTGTTACATATTAACAAAAACAAAAGCATTTTACTCCTCACTTTAGGCATTTTGCTTTACTGCACCACCTTTATTGTTTTTGTTCGTAATCAATATGATGGCCTGAACTGTGCCAACATGCCTTCATGTATTAGTCAAAATAACCTTTTAAAAAGTTGTCTGTGGGAAATGTCGCTTATGACAACTTTGTATTTGAAAGCTGTAAAAAAAAAAAGTTGACAATCTTTAGAATACTGAATGAGTTTTTGGTTCCTTGACATAATGACAGAGTGACACATCTTTGCTTGTTTATTCCCTCTTGTCACGGGCTCTTTCAGCCCACTTCTTTGCCTCACAGACGGTATGGATGCGTGTAGTTTTTGGCTTTTTAATGCGTTTCAAATCGATATATTAATTTTAAGAATGAAAAAACATGTACCAATATCATTAGTACAATTCCGTCAATCAATTATATAAATGCCAGTTAAGACGTGAACTGTAAAAGAAAAATATATATTAATAACCGCGGTTTAGAGAGCAGCTGAAAACGTCCTCCTCTGTTTTAGACTTCTTATATGCAGTCTATTGTTTTAGAAAGGGACTGTCCAATTTCCGGGAAACGCTAGCTAGGTTTTAGGTTTTCATTCATTATGAATTTGTGCCTGAAAGTCCAAGTTAAGGGCATTGAAAAACTAAATCTCTTTGGTGTTACATCGAAAACCACCCGCCCCGTTTTTCCGCCGGGTTGCATGCGCGCTGAGGTTCCTAGCTGTCACCAGCCACCTAATCTCATTGTACCGGAGTCCATATGAAGGTGAGGGAGGTGTCGCGTAGTTCTCCGTTTACCTGAGACACCTGTGCCCCCTGTGTTGTTAGCACACACACACACACTCCCGCCCTCCGGCCGCGAGAGGACGAGAACCCGACCGCTACAAGGTCAGTGACGAGAGCGAGACAAAGCTAGCCGCGGCTAACAAACGTGAACTTATTCACAAGCTAACGTGAAGAGGGGGACACGGTTAACACCACCTGTCACGTCCCAACAGCGCGTGCCTATTGTATTTTGGTTTAAGTGGACATTTTAGGTGTCTGTGAATTTACACGTTACTGGTGCTAGCGTCTCGTGTAGCAGGTGTTACCCACTGTTCATTTTACTTTTTTTTATACCTTGTGTGAAACAAGTGTGCTTGGTTTTTTTGTGACCTGTACTTCTGTCACCTCTGTGCGTGTCCAGAATGAAGAGGCTCCGGGTGCTGTGGCTGCTCCTCTGGATGTGCGCGTTGTACGCCGTGGGCATCTACCTGTTCGTCGGCGGCTTCCTGCTGGTGAGGCTGGAGGTGAACAGGACCAGCACCTGCGGGGACGTGCTGCAGCCCGGAGAGGAGCCGAAGGACTTCTGCCGCGTGCGGCCGCGTTTCCGCCGGGCCGTCCTCCTCATCGTCGACGCCCTCAAGATCGACTTCGCCTGGTTCGACCCCAACAACGCGGCGCCCCGAGCCTACGAGAACAAGCTGCCCGTGCTGGAGGAGACGGTCTCGTCCAGGCCCGCCCACAGCCGCCTGTACCCGTTCCGCGCGGACCCGCCCACGACCACCATGCAGAGGATCAAGGGCTTCACTACCGGCTCCCTGCCCACCTTTGTGGACGTGGGCAATAACTTCGCGTCCACCGCCATTCTGGAGGACAACCTCATCCACCAGTTCGGGCAAGTGGGTGAGTAGTGACACAGTTGTGTCCGCGACATTTTAGATTAAGTGCCAGAGCAGTCCATGGTTTAAAATATGAGTGAGGAAAAAAAGACTGCACCTCTTTATTTTATTAAATTTATTTAGCACGTTTCATACAGGATAATTAATTAAAACACTTGTTACAACAAGGGGAAAAACGAGGCTAAATTAAAAACAAACTGTATTAAAGATGCACATGAAACAAAAAAAACTACAAAAAAAAAATCTTAGAAGCCGGGAAGGATTATAAAATTATTCTTTGTTATCGCACTTGTTATTTCTATGACCATACAGACGGGATTTCTTTCTGCTTGCATCGTACTTAACGACACACTCAACATCTTCCACAAGTCCAGGTTACAATGTAAGCTTAAAGATGTGTTTGTCGTATACATACAGAGTCATAGGGACGTCGTCTGGATTTGTTCTCTCCTCACAGGCAAACGCGTGGTGTTCATGGGCGACGACACGTGGGAGAACCTTTTCCCGAAGAAGTTCCACCGCTCTCTGCCCTTCCCTTCCTTCAACGTGAAGGACCTGCACACGGTGGACAACGGGATCCTCCAGCACCTCTACACCACCAGTACGTGTTCACATCTTAACCTCTGCGGTGTCCTTGTGCTCTGCTCGCGCCTCACACCTCTCCGTCTGTTGGTTTCTGACAGTGGTGGGGGACGACTGGGACGTCCTGGTCGCCCATTTCCTCGGAGTGGACCACTGCGGCCACAGGTTCGGCCCCGACCACCCGGCCATGGCCGACAAGCTCACCCAGATGGACGGCGTCATCAGGTCAGACCGCAGGCTTGTCCCCCCCCCATCTGGCAGTCATCATTGAGTTATCAAGGAGTGAATCTAACAATGGCTGCAGCTGATTGGGTTCCACATCCGAGACATCGTGAGTTTTTATTGCCGGAGCCCCAAAGTTTTTCTCTGACCACCTTCATGTTTATTCCCCTCCAGGTCTGTGATGGACCGCCTGCAGAACGACACCCTGCTGGTGGTGATGGGGGATCACGGCATGACGGACACCGGAGACCACGGCGGAGAAAGTCAGAAGGAGACGGACGCCGCCATCTTCCTCTACAGTCCCTCCCCTCTGTTTTCCGCTCCGCCGTCCCAGGTCGGTGGTAGAGTAGCGGCCTTCTCCACAGGTGGTTTGAACGTGGGGTGATGGGTGAAGTCAGTGCGAAGGAGGGACATGCACAGGAACATTTTATATTGTGGTAGAGAGCTCGCTAAGATGAGCTCCAAGCCAACAGATCAGTCCTTAAAAAAGACTTTTGTGCAGTTTAAGGGGAAAGTTAAAAAAGGGTAAAGACAAATGTAAAAGATGTCCGTAGTCTGTTTTCACAAGGACACATTTTAGATGAATGATTAACCTTTATGAGAACACTTGATGTGAGTAGATTGTATTTGACAAAAGAGTCTTTAAAGAGAACTTAAATCTAAAAGTGATGTAAACGTAACCTACAGTGTTTAGGACAAGTTTGTATTATCCTTATGAGCTTTCATGAAAAAATCTAAATAATAGAAACAAAGTGTCAAAAGTAAAAAAAAAATGCTAATAGTCAAAATGAATCACAGGTACAGTATCTATAAAAGAAAACAATAATTAAATTCCAGTTCTAACCCACTTTTTAATTGAGTAAAATGATAATCTGACACTTAAACAAAGGGTTTATAACCAGGTCTGCTAAGTCTTAATTAATAATAACCACACTGTCTTGCAAAAGCGTAGCCGTTCTATGAACGACTAAGAACAGAATTATAATTCAACCATGTGATGACAGCTGAGCCAGTCTCGGCTCAGTTAGACTCATTTAGCTGATTTCCTGTTCCTGTCGCTGCTAAATGCCACATTCCGGTAATCCGGTAACCAGCTGTGAGTGAAATGCAGTGAGAGACATGAGCACGGTGTCGGACTGCTGAGAGTTTACACAACAAAGTTATTATGCTCTGTGAATAACTGGCAGAAAGAAAGCTTTGACTCCCGGACATAAAATACCGCCGAACGGCAGCGTTTGCCGTACAATTATGAAACGTCAAACCAACGATCATTTCTTTTCACGGCTGGACGGGCACTTCCACAAATCCCTTAATTTGATGCTGGCAGGTGGTCTCCGCCTTCTCGGGGATAAAAGTGAACTTCACCTCTGATTTGCATAAGAGCCGTGTGATTTGAAGTGTTGCGTCATTATCACGGGTTACACAGAACATGAGTGATAATGAGACACGATGAGATACGGAGACGCTCACTTATTCATCAGCCGGTTATTCCTCTCAGGCAAATCCACCGACCCCACTATGAAGAGCTGCTGCAGTGGGAGGGGACTGCTTGAGTTAACCGTTATTTGGTCATGAACTGCTCGCGGTTGAAGGACCACGCTGACCTTTGGGAGATCTGTGCAGTGAGTCACTCACAAAGGTCTCTGGGAAGTTTCTCTGTGCTTGCAAGTATTGTAATTATTGGCCGTTTAGTCTGTGATTACATCATTCAGAGTAAAGAGATAAACTTTGCCTGCAAAAAAAAAAACATTCTCAATTTAGAAACTGTAAAAACGTAATTACAAACTGTACAAAAAGTTGCTCAGTTAATGTATGAACACAAGTCTCACGGGAAGAAAAATATTCTGCTGCTGCTGTTAATGAATTCAGTATTCATATTTATTTATTGTTCTCTTAACTAAGGCTGGGTCACGAGCAGCAACAAGAACTTTGCCAATGCTTTGTAACTTTAGCTGAACAGCTCCCCCATCTGGCCACAAGTGGTAATTGCAAGATGATGGTATATCGAATTTGCCTTAATATTCCCAAGATCCTCTTAAATCAGCTGCTGATATGTAGAGAAAAACAATAAATCATAAAGTCAGTGAACATAACACATAATTTATGTCAGTTATACAGACTTCTATCTAATGTTAAGTCCTGAATGCAATGATTTGATTTATTTCTTATGAATTCAACTTTTTAAATGATTTCATTTGAAACTAATCAAAGAATCTGACTAGACGGTCGATTGCATTCGATGGTAGAGGTAACTTCCCACCTCATCGCTGCTAAAGTTTGAATTTCCTTACTTTTAAGTTAATGCATGTCTCACAATTATTTGTGCCAAGCTTCCTGTCACATTACGGACCTCTGATAATAACAGATCCTTTTCTTTCCTTTTGTTTGTAGAGTGAACCGGACGTGGTGCCCCAGACGGACCTGGTCCCCACCCTCGCTCTGCTGCTGGGGGTCCCCATCCCGTACAGCAGTGTGGGGCAGGTTCTCCTGCCAGTCTTCCCTCCTCATGGGCAGACGGAAGACGCAGTTGGAGGTCTCACCCAGCTGGAGGCGCTGTGGATCAATGCAAAACAGGTAGTGTGTGTGTGTGTGTGCGTGTGCGTGTGCGTGTGTGTGTGTTCACCTTTTGTGACTGTTCTGTTTCTGAAGGTCAACCGTTTCCTGGAGACGTACTCCGGCATGGCCAAAGACATCCCAGCGGAGAGCCTCTCTCAGCTGAAGGCCGAGTTCTCCCGCCTCTCCTCCGAGTACCTCGCCACGGTGCGACAGGGTCGGCCCCCCTCCCCCCAGCTGGCCGCCTCGCTGCAGGCCTACCTCACCTCGGTCAGGGACACCTGCCGAGCCACCTGGGCTCGCTTCAGCCCGCTCAAGATGGCAGCAGGTCTGGCCATCCTGGCGTTCGCCTGCCTGACGTGTTTCGTCCTGTCCGAGCTGTCCCTCGTGCTGATCAGGGAGGACGGCCCCGGACTGCGGGCCCCGGTCGTCGCGGCGCTGATGGCGGGGGTGTGCGCGGCCATCGGTCAGCTGAGCGCGCGGGGCTACGTCGAGGTGGCGTGGTGCCTGGCCGCCGCCGCCCTCAGCTCGGAACTGCTCTTCCTCTGGAGAGCGCGCCGATTCGGAACCGCCGGCGCGGAAATGAACGGACCTAGAGCCAGCTGGCTGACCCCGCGGCGCCTCCTCGCCCCCCCTCTCCTGGTGCCGCTCCTCCGCTGTGCCTCCCTGCTCTCGGACAGCTACGTGATCGCCGAGGGCCGCGTGGTGACCTTTCTGGTGTTCTCCCTGGCTCTCTATATTCCCATCCGTCTCAACTGGGACGGCCTGCTCCTGCCCCCCAGCCACGACCCCATGAAGGCGGCGGGGTTGCTGCCCTCCCCGGCCCTGTCCCCGTCGACCGTGAGGAAGGAAAGCGGCACCCTCCTAGCCTGCTTGGGGCTTCTGGTCGGCAGCCTCTACCTCTCCCTCTCCTTCCACGCCTGTCGGGAGGAGCAGGGCTCCTGCCAGCCGTCCCCGTTCCTCTCGCCCCTCTCCCGGTTGCAGGACAACCGGCTGAAGAACCTCCACTACGTCCTCTCCGTCTTGGCCCTGGGCCTGTGGACGTATCTGCTGCGACGCTGCCTCCGCCATTACGGCAACCTCAACTCCGCAAGCGGGACGGTGTTCGCGGCCCGCTGGGTCCTCCTGCTGCTGTCCGTTTGCCTGGCGCTCTACTGGGCCGTCAGTGCCACCCCAGAGGACAGCTTCAGGAATCTGGCCGAGCTGATCGGCCTGGCCCAGCTGGCCCTCCCCAGGGTCGCCTTCTGCCTCCTGGGACTGGGGCTGTCTCTGATCTGGCTCGACCCCCTCACCGTGTTCGCGAAGACCAGGGCCTCGGCCCGCAGCGTGTCCCTGCCCCCACCGCGGTACCGAGCCAGCACGGGCATCAGCCCCCAAGCCGAGCTGCACCACCTCATCCCGCAGATCTACCAGCGCATGCGTCGCTCCCTGGACGACGGAGAGGCCAGCGGGGGCGTGGAGGCGGACGGCAGGCCCGCCGTGGAGGCCTACGGACTGGGGACGGTCTACTCCGCCCCTCTGCTGCTGTTCTGTGGCCTGCTGGGGATGGGTCTGCTGCTGCTGCACCCGGAGGCCATGGCTCTCTCTTTCCTCCTGCTGCTGCTGGAGATGGGGGCTCTGCTGCACATTCACGCCTCCTCCACCACCCTCAGTGGTCTGCACGGAACGTGTCCCGGTGAGATTCTCACCATCTTTTTCATTCTATGCTTTGTTTGTCCATCTGAGCATCTCTGATCTGATTCGTTTCCCTCAGGTGGCTTCAATGTGCCCTGGACTCCAGTGGTGCTGTGGTCGCTGGCTGCCACTCAGTTCTTCCATGCCACGGGTCACCTCCCCACCTTCCCCTCCATCCAGTGGGGCGCCGCCTTCGTGGGATTCCCCGACGGACACACAGGCACCGTGCTGCCCGCCTCCCTGGTCACCCTCAACACCTTCGCCTCACACATCTTGTTCTCAGGTAGATAAAAAGAGAAGCAGCAACACATGTGTGAGTTTATTCTGATTTACAAAAATGAATCAACTGTTGCATCTGCAAAAGTAATCGGACTGAGCTGTACAAAAGGCTAGCTACATTATAAACAATAAGATTAAAGAATATTTTAAATACATATGAATATGATTCAAAATGCATACAATACAGTGTTCTAAAAGCATGTTGTATACAGTTCAAAAACACAATTTTCACTGTGAAATCAAGAAGTGCAGGGCAGGACATGAAACTGAACGTGCGCCCCGCTGATTCCCATTTGTGTCCACGTCTTGTTGCCGTCAGCGGGTTGCCCGTTGCTGCTGTTCTGGCCCCTGGTGTGTGAGGTGCGTGGGAGCAGGGCAGGAAGAGCCTGCGGTGAGGAGGGCGAGGACGCCGCGATGGAGATGCGGCTCAGAGAAAACCCCCAGCAGTTCAGCTCGGCCCTCCTGCAGCTGTCCACGCGCTACCTCTTTATTCTCGGAGCACAGGTACGCCTCTCCTCCGCTCAGCCGGACCCGTTCCATTCCGTGTCCTAATCACATCGCGAGAGTCATTGTTTCCCGCATCTCTTCTCAGGTCTTTGCGTCAGTCTGTGCCGCTGCTATCCTCAGGAGACACCTAATGGTGTGGAAGGTTTTCGCGCCCAAGTAAGTGCCCCAATGGACTTTACCGCTCACACAGGCTCACTAACAGGAAAGGCTTTTTCAGGATGTGGACACGGTGCAACCACTAACACAGGAAATGCACATTAGCGAGGGTCTACTTTACCGTAGACGACCACTGTAAGATATTGTGTAAGGTATTTAAACCTGCTTATCTTAAAAGCCGGAATTCCTAGCTTTTTATTTATTTATTTGTAATCATGGTATTTTGCTTGTAGAAACATTGAGAAATATACGAAACAAAACAAATACAGATTCCTTCAATATTTTTCAATAAGCATGTTAATATATAGAACTTGAGAAATAGGTGTTTGGAGTTGGAACTACTTGTTAAATTGTTATAGCGGTGTACTGCACAGCCCGTTGGGAGATGATTACAGAACATTAAGGTTTGAAAACAGGCAGAGTTGGACTGTTAAGTTGAAGTTTGGCGCTACAGAGCCGTGTGTTTTCTCCTTCCAGGTTGATGTTTGAGGCCTCGGGATTCCTGGTGAGCAGCGCGTCTCTGCTGATCGGGGTCACACTAGTGCTGCGAGTGGACGTGGCCGTGAGCCGCTGGTTTAAGAGACTTATCCCCGACGCCTCCAGGTAGCGACGGCGCTGCTGCACCACGGACCCCCACCAGAGCTCACTGTGCCACAGAGAAAACGGACACGGCGGTGTCACTGGAATGTTTTTTTTTTTTTACTTGGATCCTTCACAATAAGACAACATTGCCATCTGTGTCTAGGATCCCCACAAACATGTCACGGGAGGTTGCCACTTATTGTAGCTCCGTTGAGGGTTACGTCGTGCATTACTGACCCCGCCTCCTCTTCAGCCAGAGGAACATCAAATCTCAGACTGACTGCATCCTGAGTCACATTGAAGATGTTTTTTTACAAATATAAGACGATAAGCTTGTAGACCGCCTCACTCGGCTCATGAGGTTGAAGGCTTTTATGTAACTCGGTCGGAGAAGGAACAGCAGTTTCTGAATGTCTCTCCTAAACTCCTGTTTTCTTAACTTGGAGGAAACCTTTCGAGGCCAGACAGACGGTGCAGCAGCCAAAAGAGCTTCACTAGATTGGCCTGTTGCAAGTTGAATATAAAGAGAATAAATAAATAAAATGAGCACCCGATGTCTGGAGCTGCTTCATGATCTACTTGTAAGCAGATCTGCTCCATTTGGTGAAATGCATCCCAAGTGCTGGAGAAACATTTCCATTCTTTTTGTTTTGTACTTTTTGTATTTTCAAGATGTTGAAATAACATCTGGTTACTGCCAATTCACATAGTATTGCTGTGAACTTTTTTTATTTTATTTTATTTTTATTACACAGTTTTGGGTTCTTAATTTCTTCTGATTCCTTTTTATAATTCAGATTCTTTTTATCACTAATGATGCGTTTAAAAAATAACTAAATCTCAAATTAAAGTTTCATCTCAACTAGGCCTCGTACATCTTTTGTCTGGAAAAGGTGCCTAGCTTTGACCAACGCCCCTCCCTCCCCTCCCCCTATGATGTCATTAAATCCCAGAAACGCCGGCAGTTGATTTATTTGTACAGCAGGTCTGAGTCCGTGTCTGCCGTGCAGCAGCTGCAGCTCGCTAGCTAATGCATGATGTTGAATTGGCTCCAAAGCAATCGTACTGATGGTTGTACGGGAGCGACCGGTCCTCTAGAATGATGTAGTGATGACGGGGCACTTTTTCCTGTTTTAAAATGTTTAATATATTAATATCAGATTTTTAAGTTTTTCATTCTGTAAAATGTAATAAAACTTTTTTACATGACGTCTTGGCCTCACCATGATTTCGATGCATCTCCAGATCCCCCCCCCCCCCCCCCCGTTGTTCCCATGGTGCATTCCCCGTTTCAACTTTATTTATTGTTGCAGCACGAACTCTTTTATACGGTGCTCAAAAGTGGTATTTAATGTTTATTTTATTGATCCGAGGACTTGATGGAGGAGACGGTGCTGCCATAATGTTTTACTGCCCATCAGTCACGGTGCTTCATTCATTATTCACCGGAGCTCTTCCACATTTCCGCTTCCCATAAGTCTGGAAGTCGTCAAACATTTCGCAGGGAGTTTAGTTAGACATCTGTGTATTTACACCCTCTGAGGCCCACAGTTGTAATATTGCAGCATCTGTTTGGAACTTAGTGGTACCTATTCCTGACTGAATGTAGAAAAACACTACAAATAAGTATTTGACCTGTGGTATGCCCCCCCCCCCCCCCCACACACACACACACACTTATTCTAAAGGTGTTTAATGATAGAAAACAAGTATAACCCACATGACTTAGAGGGATTTGTTTTTAATGTAGAAAAAACAAATGTGCATCACTAGTATACACCCAAGAGGCCCCATCACGAGTCAATGAATCTTTTATATGGCAATACAGTGTATTCATACTATATGTGTACATATGTGTATTATGGGTTAACCGTATGTAGTGCTGCAGGAATGAGTCCTAAAACTCTGAAATGAGTCAGCGCTTCAGGTTGACCTCCACGAGAAGTTTAATGGGTTTTTGGTGCAATGCCTGAAATAAGTTCTGTGCTTCTGAGTTTAAGAGATTTAACAGTTTTGTTGTATTAAAATAAATTTTTAAGTTATGAGTATTTGATATTATTGACTGTCAATACATGGACTTTGTTCAAGTGAAAGCGGTGATATTTGGAGGAGTTGCAGTTTTGCTGATCAGAGGTTTGCTGAAGACGGCGTAAACGGGAGGGAAATAATCCACATCCATAAAAATCAATGCTCTGCTTTCAGATTGATAAATGCAAATGACAGAATACCATTCGACCATCTCCGCTGCATGCTAACTGGACAGTTTGGATGTTGACTCAACACCTCAGGAATTTGCAGAGGCCTCAACAGGCCTGTCAAGCCACCAGATATATTACGCGTGATGTGAAAATCTCACTGTTGCTGAAAACCTTTATGTCTCCTCATCTCCTGTCTCTTATCCACCGGAGACAATCTCAAAGGGCTCAAGTGTCCAGTTGCCTGGAGAGAATGGGATGGACGGGGTACTGTGTGGGTGGGATGTTTTTCACATGAATTTCATCATTATTCATGATAAAAAAAACAGTATGAATTCAATAAATCAATATTCAAACAAGTGTATTTTTACGTGTTGTAGTTATCATTTGCGCTAGAAGAGGGTGCCAGAGCATCAACAGGATGACTGAACCTTTTGAAGGAAACCACTCCCCTTTTACAGTAAATGACTGTTTTGTTATTCAGCCATTTGAAAAGTGTGATCTGAACAAACTTTTTCATAACTGAGGAGAAAATCATATTGTTCTTTTGCTGGAGGATATTCCTTAGAAAACTAAATCTTTACAGTGATGCACATAACCAGGTCTCAATTAGTCACATGTCCACAGAGAGAAGGAAAATAACTATGGTGGTAGCAGGTAAGGGCAACAGGGCTCACACCTGAATTCAATCTCTTTATAGAGGCTCTAATCAGGCCAGGCCCCTCCCACTTCCTGCTCTTCCTCCCACAGCTCTGCCACCCGACCTGCTCTTCACAGCAATGCATTTAACAAGTGGACACTTGCACGCCGACTCCGACATGTCCGAAACTCACCATAAACAAGTACGTAGAGCGTCATAGTTCAAAGCTTAGGGCCGCCAATCAAGTAGTGAGAATGCTCGGATGGATTCCACCAGAAAAAGCTCCTTGTGAGAATGGTTCCAATCGTCGCGAAACGGGAAAACTGAACTATATGCTGTAACCATTCACAAGGCTGAAGCTGAAAAACCAAGACATAATGGCTGAAGTGGTTCCTTCCAACAACACTTGGGTCAGAGGTTCATTAGAAATGCTGCGTTTGTGTTGTTATGTTGTATCGAGTACAAAAAAAAGTTTCTCTTCACACCAGTTTGGTGTGTTTTAGCAATAATTGGTTCAAGCCAAACAAATCAACTAGAAAAAAAACATCACGGCGCTCTTTGAAGCTTTGGATGTCTTATTATTTGGGATGTGGAACACCATTACGACCCGCGAAGCCATGGAACAGCTTTCATTCGAAGCATCAGCGCTCCTCTAATTGCTCATCATTATCAGATGAACATGCCCTTTGGACAACAACCCCGGCATTTCTGCTTGCATCGACTATTAAAGTCAGACCAATTTTGGTTTATGGGGATGGAAAACAAAAATCATCCGGCTGCCCTCTGATGTTTTGCACTCTCGAGAACGGCTTCATCTTTCCACAGGGGGGGACCGGACGTAAAATACTGTTTTGATGATATCAACCATCGCTTTGTGGAGCTCCTCCGACGAGAGATTTTGATGCGTAGTGTGCGGATTCAGCCGTCACGCCACTTAACTGAGGCTCAGATACAGGACCTGTAAAAAAGGCAAAAACTTTGAGTCCAGAAACTTAATGTTGCAAAAGTTAGTTGTTGTAGATAGGAAGTGAGTTGTTTACTTGTGTAGAGGCGATACCAAGAGGGAAGTACAACATTCAAAATGTTACTTCATGAAAAATAAATCATTTTTTTCATCAGATTGCAGCGCATGCATTGTTTCCGTTGAATCCCTTTTGCGCGCGAAATCCAGGGCGTGAATGGCGGACTCCGCCACCAGCAAAGAAAACTACCACTTAGAGAGGTAATTACAGAATGTAGATACATTGAATTGCCATTGCTGAAAAATACAGGCCATAGATTGCATAAAAACAAGGTTTGAATTCAGGAAAATCTTAAAGATTATGACTTAAAAAAAAGAAAGTCTGTCGGCTAATGGTGGCTGATGTCTTCTTTGAATTGGTGTTAATGAGAGAGAAGAAATGCTGTACAATCACATGATGTGTATCTGAAAATAAATGACTGGGTTATTAATAAACATGCGTGAAGTCAGCAGGCCGTTTGAATTGTGATTAAAGACACAACTGTTTGACCTATTTTTAACATGAATAGATGTGTGATGACAACCCAATAATGTCACATTGCACACATTTCCAGATGATCACACAGAGTAATCAAACAAAATATGAATAAAAATAATATATGTATATATACTAAAGACACTGTATAAAATCAAAAGTTGTGCGGTGAGGAGTGTTCTTCAGTGGCTGCAGTTATTTCAGCTTCGTCGGGTCATTTTAACATCATTCTGTATTCTGCCTCAATAACAATGCGATGCACTCTGCTCTGGTAAAAAGAAAAAAAACCCTTGAAGAGACATTTTACTCAGCAATGTCTGTTTTTTTAAAAACGGGAATAGTATGTTTCTAGCTGGAGCTTCCAGTGATAAGAAGACAATTAATACGTATTTCTACATTTACCAGATAAGCTGTGAGTTCACAGGGGTGTTTGTTGAATTCAATTTCACGCACTTTAATTGGATTTGCTCTCAGAGATGATATCGTACCTTGTGACGATACATGGGCCGCATTCAAAATTCTTACCTTATTAACCTTCCCCTGATCTGTTACAGGCCTAACCCCCAGCCCTCAACTGAAACTCTCTCACTCTCACTCACACTGTCTCACACTAAACCTTGTACCTCTGTACTTGTGAGGACCCTCACCCACAGAGAGTTGCCTAACCATAATCTTAATTTAAATCTAATTCTAAACTTAACCTAAAACCGAGTCTTTGTCCTCAAACTGTCCTTTGAAGAAGTGAAGAACAGCCAAAATGTCTTTTCAAGGTCGAAAAATAAAAATGATGCTGGCAGAAACTCTGAAGGACACAGATTCATCATGCTTTCATAACATTTTATTTGTTTTTTGACGCGACAGCTGGGGCCGAAGACGCCACGATTACGCTCCGTCGTCACCACTCTACAGAAGCACAATATCTGTCAACATATGTCAAATCAAATCTCACATTTGGGCAAAAACGTCCACCTGGACGCAAGGACTGCTAATTACTTCACACATGAGAAGGTGGTGATATTTCAGATGTATTCTACCTTTTAATTATAGCGTTTTCACAACTCCGGCGACTACTTATTCCATATAAAAATAAAATCATAGCAGAAAAGGCATTTTTTAAATATTCATAATAGCTGTAACTGTAATAATAAATAAATGATAAATGGAAACAAACATGTACATACTGTGGAACCAATGTTAAATTATGGTAAAAAGTTGCAATGATGGAAATATAATCCACGACCGCAGATGAGAGGAAATACTTCTTTATGCACGAGAACCCCCATTACTAATCTACGGATATGATCTTCTACAATATAAATACACACACACACACACACACACACACACACACACACACACACACACACACACACACACACACACACACACACACACACACACACACACACACAGGAGCTACAGCAGAACCTACCATGTGTTCGCACACGACTGCACTGCTGTTAGCTTCGGCCCCCGTCTCTGTGCTGTAGGTGAGCTCTGCCTCAGTGACGTGCACAGCCAAGGGGAGATATTCATTTTCTAACTGACGTGTGTATCCACGCTGGGAGACAATTTGTTGCTTGAACGCTCAGAGTTGCCTTTTTTTCCGGAGACAGGTAATGGCACGCTGTAAAAAATGTGACAACTTTGTAGGTCAAAAGTTCTAAATGGCAGTTTAGGAAATCCTGAAGAATATTTCACAGGGTTCAGCCTTCATACTGGAAATATCTTCGACAGGATAGCTCTTCGTATACGGCTCGGTTCTCACTCAGACACCTTCATGACATTTTACCTTGATGTTACTTATGATATATATTTATTGTAGGCTACATACAATTCCACTGCTATAATACCGACGTGATGTTTACAAGTGCAAACAGCTGCTTTCGTCAAATTTGTATATCGATAAGAACGTTCTCTTGCATTCAGCACTCATTTGCTGTGTTTCGTGTTGTCGTATAGATAGACACTGTGTATATATAATATATATCACTCAATCATATATCTATAATAGGTCCATTTTTAAACATGTAGTACTTCACACAATAAATATGTAAAGGATGCATATACATATATATATATATATGTATATACACATATGTATATATATATATATATATATATATACACATATGTATATATATATGTATATATATATATATATATATATACATATATATATATATATATATATACATATATATACATATACATATATATATATATATATATATATATATATATATATATATATACATATATATATATATATATATATATACATATATACATATATATATATATATATATATATATATATACACATATATATATATATATATATAGTACATTCTTGTCACAAGCTGTCATGTACACTGTGATCTGACAGAGAATATTAAGCAAAGCGATATGACAAAACAAGGGACAGTTAATGCAGCTGAGCCACACGTCATATATAATTGACTTGTCTTTAAAATAATCTCCGTCTCATCCGTTAAAATGCCCGTTGCCTCGACTCCCAGCTTCTCTTCCTCGCCTCCTCCGCTCGCATCTCCCGTGGGCGGGACTAAGGCGCGACGCGAGGAGGAAAAAGGAACCGAGGAGGCCCAAAAATCGGGAACTGAGGAAAAATGACCCGTTCTGAATGTGGCTCTGCATCTTCAGCATCAGTAAATGCAGCTCTCTGCTCATAACAAGTGATTGTAGTTTCTAGGGACGAGCATCGGAAATCAGCAGTGATAAAATATTGGTTTTGTCCCTACCAAACAGACACAAAATGAAATATGTTTGATATATATATATATTTTTTAAATCAATAAACAAGCATGATGGAGCAAGAAGGCTATGCTAGTGCTTCACATGTTAGGAGTATGAGGCTCCAATAGGATGCCAAAGTCAGGATGCTGCTAATGCAGTGTGAATTTCATGTTAAGGACGGCAAACAGATGGCAGACAGGAAAAGAGTACAATAATCATGTTCTTTCACCCAGTTGGCACCAAACACACACACACACACACACACACACACACACACACACACACACACACACACACACACACACACACACACACACACTGAATGCTGCTGTGAAAACCTCTGGCTCTCAGGCATCAAGACAGCTCCCATCGTGAGAGTTCAAAGTCGTGCGGCACGATTTGTGCGTAAGCGGACATATTCTCACCTCTTTCTTTGTTATCGCAAATTTTGATCATGAATATTTCTGTGCAGTATCGAGCCTCGCTTATAAACTGAGGATGACACGTTGAACCGGAAGAAAAACAGACACCAGAGAGAAAACAGACACACAATATAGAAAAAGAAAATAATGTTTAAGATTGGGAGAGTGGCTATTATTTCAGTCGTTGGAGAAGAAATGGCTTGTAGGCGTTTTGAAGTGTGAAAGAGAGGTAATTGCTGTGATAAGATAGCGATCTCCTCCTACAGTTTGTTTTTTTCCTGTCGATAAAAAGAGTGTTTTCGGTACTGCTTTTGAAAGCTGGTAAAGGTTTTCGAGCTTGTGGGAAATCTGAGTCTGTGCCCTACTTTCTTCTCTTTAAAAAAAGGTCACAGAGCTGAGAGGATCCTACAAAGAACTCCTAAACGCACCGCTGAGATGATTTCACTTCACCGCTGATGCTCTGGAGTGGAAGAAAGCCCCAGATAGATCAGATGCTGGCATTACGGTGACCTAGTGGTTTTCTATTAAACTCCCTGAGGACAAGACGGCGAAAGGTCAAGTTGCTGAAGCACGGTCTCCCTGTCTAATACACCAGCGTGATGCACAGACTGGGTTTACTGCATCAGGCCGCTTTTTGTCGGAAAAGTCATGAAAGTACACTTGTAACATTGAAGCTAGTTCCGCTTTTAAAATCATTTTGAAAACAAATTTTAGGGCATATTTTTCATTCCTAAGAATAATTTATTTTCTGAATTGTGTTTTTGCTTTTTTAAATTTCCCATTTTTTCGCTCTATGACATTTTCAACCGGTTCTCCCTACCAACCAGGCGGCAACCTCCTGTTCTGAAAAGTGAAGCAAATGCGGAAGTTTGTTAAACCTGCATTCTCTCTAATGTCCATCAGGGGGCGACTCCTCTGGTTGTATAGAAGTCTATGAGATAATGACTCTACTTCTCTCTTGATTTATTACCTCAGTAAACATTGTAAACATGAGTTTATGGTCTCAATCATAGTTGCAAGTCTTCTTCAACACAGCATGATGTTCAGTTAGTAAATTATGGTCCATTTAGATTAAAAACACACTATAAAGCAGAGTATGCTTTAGGGCGGGGCTACCATGTGATTGACAGGTCGCTACTGTAGCCATTATGTGGCGTCTCTATCACAGCCTCACTCCGGACCCCCGGTCCAAATATGGTCACTTCAGTTCACTGGTTGCAAAAAACCAAGATGGTGAGAGCCAAAAGTCCACAAACAAATGGGTGACGACAGACACAACGCATCCACCTGCGACATTACGGCCGGAGCAACTGAAGTAGCAAATAGTGCGAGGTAGTCCACACAGATCGGACGGAAGGGGAGGAGGATGGGTCAAACAAACAGGACTTTCATTACTCGCTAGTCAGGTCAATTTAACGTCAACCACGTTCTTTACCTAAACCTAACTAGGTGATATTGTTGCCTAAAATCAACTTCCTGTGAAGACGGAAGTTGATTTTGGAAAGACGCTATGCATATAGCGAATGAAATTGACACGCCGTCCCTGACAAAACTAACGCCAGAGGTTAACGTAGAGCGTCGTAGCTTGAAGCTTAGGAGAATTGAACAAGCATCGGTATTTAACGCAATTTTGTGTTAGATTTGATGAAACTGACTGACAAACATCATACAGCACATTCAACTCTCCTGCGGTCCTCTCAGTGGTGGTATCACACATTACCCAAGGTATTTTCTAACTGGACTTGCTCATGAGGAATGCGTTTTTAGAGCCTGAGGTATATGCTCCATAGGAGTCAAAAGATTCAGTACTCTTGTGCTCCTCCAAACAAACACACATGCTGGTCAGACAGCGTGCCCTGGGTGAAATCAAAGCAGCTTCCACCTTCAAACAGAATCCAGCATTTGACTCGCTCTTCTGCTTGCTTCCTTCGGTGCAGGACAGAAGTGTCTACATTTGGATTTGAAGTGTTGAGCTGCAGCATGGATTAAAGGAAATCTAGAAAGCCGAGTGTGGTTTTATGGAGATGGATTAGTAGCCAATCTGTGCCGATCTCTAAAACTATTATTACAATAATGTATTTATCCAGGACAAAATAAATAAATACATTTAAACCACAGTGACGCATTTCCTTTAAGGTAGCCTTCGTGTCCTGTGTTACAGTAGCTTATAAAAACATAAATAAATGCATTTAATACACATTTTTAAAAGTAAATCATTTTCGTTTTAGTTCAGTTTCCGGTCTTCCCAGAAACATCGTGTGCAACTGCTCAGTAACACAGAGTGAGTAAGGTATAGGAAAAGTTTACTCATTTAAAAAAAGAAAAGAAAAAAGCTGAGGTCAGCAAAAGGGCTCACAGTCAGAGCAGGCAAGTCCAAAAGGGCATAAAGAAGGAGACACAAAGCCAAGAGGACAGACGAGGGTTAAACAGAACAGGACGGAACGGGACGGGACGGGACGGGACGGGAAGAGGCTACAGCTTGGATGTTCACAACAGAGCTGACGCTACAGGGGTTATAATTACTGCGGAGCTGATTAGAGAATTGGTAGCAGGTGTGCTCTGAGGACTGGCTCAGGACAGGGAGGGAATGGCAGGCTTCTTAGGAGGGAACACCTGTGAACTGATTAGTGATTGGCAGCCTGTCAGCAGAGAAAGCACGGACGAATGACACAAACGATCTCGGGACAACTTTGGTTTTCAGGAGAAATATCTGTCTCAGAGGAATATTACACCGTCTGACTCATTTCATACTGTACTGTTATTCCCAATATGGCAATATTTCTAAATTGATACAGGCCATATAAACAGCATGGTATTCCGAGTTAGCATTTCCCAAGTAAGACTCTGGATGTGTTGATTTTATTCGGGTTTTAGGAACATGTTAAACAACACAAGTCCTTCAACCAAGAGACTAGAGTTTGAGACCGGTGTTCATGTCTCAAAGTGATGTCGAGTTATTTTGAAGTTACGTTAAAACCTTCTGGTGACGAGCGGCCCCCATTTGGGGGATCTCGGGCTCAGAACCCCTCAAAATCAAATGCGGAAAATAGCATGATTATTAGCCAGTAGCATGTACGTGGCTACTTTTTTTTTTGGATGAAAGAGCAACGTATGGGCAACAACATCATATAAGTCACTTCTGACACACTCCCAACACAGCTATAGGGTACTCACATAAGCAGAACAATATCGTGGCATAAAAGCACCAAATCCGGGCCAGAAATCGGCGTTATGAGTACCGCAAATCAATGTTTGTACCCTCATGCTAACAGCTACCAAGTCATGCAAAGCATGTAATAGCATTAGCACACGTGGCGGAACACGTAACTAACTTCTGTTTTACGATCCGTATAAGCACTAAACAGTTGTGAGTGATCAAACGTACCTTCATGCTGAACTCCGCCGAAAAAAATCGTAGGTATGCGCCCAAGTTTTATGAAAAATATGGATAATAACGCCGCAGAATTTCCGTTCCAAAGCTGTAGTCATTGTTGCCAACTGCATACTGTTGACTTCCGACTTGTTTCCAGAATAAGAGCGGTCAAGCAGGCTTGGGTGAGTGGTCAGACTGCCTGCGACCGGAAATTTCCGCCGGGGTACACGCGTCACTTCTGGCAACTTTATTGTATGAAAACTTTTGCCGATCGCCACCAAACTCGACACAGGTCTTCCTGAGACTATGACGCGTCGAACGAGGGGTTGTTTTTTGAAATCGACCGAGGATAGGCTGCCATGCAGCCACATACACACACATGAAATGAGAAAATCCTACAGATGACAGCCAAAACTGGCTCTGATGATGTTATGAATATGAATATGATTCCTATTATCTGTATTTGGATGTATTGAATCATATGAGTGATAAAGAAAGTGAAATATATAGTTATATAGTGTATAAAAGTACAATGTAAGAGCTGCAACAGCTGGTTCGAAAATGATGACCTCGCCTGACCGCTTTGTACTAAAACCTCTTATTATTCACTTTATTCCACTTTATTCGACTTTAACCTTTTTTTAATAACTACTGATCAGTTATGCTATGACTTGGGAAAGTTTTAGGGAGCTAGCTGCATTATTTCAATAACCTTTTATCAATGAAAGTGCATTGTTTTCCAGGCGAAGCTGAATATTTTCAATTTCAGCTGTGTAATGTCTTATTTAACTATATTAACCAGTAACATATACAAAATATTTACACAATTCAACACATCTCACAAGTGTTACCAGTATTCTAGCATCAAAATTATTAAAATAGACCTTGTAGTTAGAGCTGGAGACTCACTTGCGTATGGGTATGCAATTTTCGCGCAGAGGGCTAAAAATAGGGCTAGGGGGCTGTAGTCATCAGAAGGTTAATGACATGTTTTCCACACTTTTGTAAGTTGCTCATATATTTACATAGTCTGCCCAACCATGATGTTTTTGATAAACCCAAGTGGTTTTGTGGGCTAAACCAAAGTTGATGTATTTGTTTCAAGCCCGACCTTGATGTTTTTTTTCCTGTTTTTTGTTTGAATTCACAACGTTAACCATGTGTTTATATGAATATGTATATGAAATGGCCGTGAACTCTTAACAGCACATCAAGTAGTGGTGACATGTAATGTGTTAAAGTTTAGTTTCGGCACCTTAGACAGGTGCTCCCATGAATTGCGCTACCTTTCTTTGTCTTAATTTGTTGATTTGTTCCCGTGTTTATTACTGGAGCACTAATGGCATATGACACAATACATTCATCAACATCGGAAAAAGGAAGCGTGGGGATTGGATTAAGTGCAGTGGACTTTGAGATGATCACCGCCCACGGCTGACAAAACCAGCCAGACCTGCCGGACCAAGCGGCCCCGGGAGACAGGAGAAAGAAAAAAAAAAGAAAGATGGCTGAAATAAGACTTCGGACGAACTCAGCAAAGGGAGGTCAGTGACTCTTGAGCCCACATCCTCACAGAGACCTGGATCCATCGATCATCACGGATCAAGCTGCACTTGACTGGCGGACAGCAGGACAGAGAGCAGGTATCCTTGGTGCTCAAACTGTTTTCCTGATGTTGAAGTTGTAATGTTAACATGTCACATTATCTGCCCAGAGAATTGTTGAGAATTGTTGCTGCTGATGACATTCCTTATGATGCAAATTCAAAGAATGCTCTACAGAAACGCACTACGGGTTTTCTCGCGTTACAAATGGGCTACAACTGCCTTTCGTTGTGCATCCCTGTGTTGCATATTGACAATAAATGAACTTCAAAATGCCTCAGCAACATTTTGGGACACGAACACCAGTCTCCTGGATGAAAGTCCTGTGTTTGTTTCAGCCATCCATCTCCCTTTCCTCCTCGCTCCCCATGTGTCTTTTTTTCCAGTCTTTACACTACCTCATCACACTCTGAGAAAGCACGCAGATGAGTTTACATTCTAGTGACTACAGACGCTATAGGGGTGACAAAGTGTCAGTACTGAGTTAAAGGGCTGAAGGGGTCTTCAGAGACAGAGAGAACTGAGGAGTACTAAGAGAAGCACATACTAAAGCGGAGGCAAAACAATAAATGAATGAAAGAAGATGGATGAATATTACTTTAGACCAGAGATTCACACAAGGGTGTCAATTTAGGCGATTTAAAATGATGTTGCAGTGTATTGATTATTTTGCTATTTTGGTTCTTTAGAAGTCACCCGAATGCAGGAAACAAAGTCTGTGAAAACTCCCAGACTCTCCCGCTTTTGTTTTGGAAATCCTTCTTATCGATGAGCTGTCGAGGTTGGTAAGTGTGCGAGCCGCCACCGCGTAATGTGCTGTGAAGAGGTCGCGGTCATCTCACTTATCTCTGTGAGATCTGGCTCGGTAGGTGCCCTTTCTGTGCCAGACCACTGAGTGGGCTGACCGACTGACTTTCCCGCTGTCGAAATGTTTATGCATGAGATGGAGGCGTGCAGCAGACTCCAGGCCGTTTGATGTGGGCGTGAGAGAGGACGAGAAAAAGCTGCCTGATGCGTCGACGCAAACACTGAACTCCTATTACACCTGTAGATATTTTTTTCAATATTGTAGCAGCGTATTGTAAATCAAGTGGGAGCTGACTTCACTTTGAATTCATTACTATAATAACATTAGAGGCAGTGTTCAGATGGTGTATGACTAATTCAGTTTTATAGATGCTTTTTGGAGGGTTTTGGCATGTGCATCAAGGGACTAATGTCATATCATTCTGCAGTGGATTGCACCGTTTACAGTACAAGTACAATACATGTGGTTTGAGAGAGATCTCTGTTTGAATCCATTAAGTAAACAAGACCAAAATTGGCTGTTTCTCAATAGCTGTTTTTGATGGTTGTCATCGGTACCACCTGGTTGGGAATCTGCAGCAGCGGCAGCTCCTGTTCCACCGGGGAGCGGAGCTTCACGGAGGGACGGGATGACCAGGGGCAGGAAATCTGGTGCTGGGAAACACTACTGTTTTCGTCCACCAAAATCAACAATACATGAGTTCCTTGTAGTAGCTTTAATGAAAAAAAATCATCCCAGTAAATACAGCCCAGACCTTTTTTTTTTTAGTGGAATTTGAAAACCAATTTTATTGGATAATTTTACAAGTTCTACACATATTTCTGAATTGTTATGTATGTAATATCCACCAAATATTTATGAAGGGTGAAAAGTTGGTGGTAATGCTGACATAATACGGTTTACATTTTTCAACCAGATTGTATATCGTGCTGCAAGAGGACGCTGATGGAATAGCTTCTGATTATGCCTAATAACATCTCCAAATAGCCCAAAAAAAAAAAAAATCAAATTTCCATCTGTGAAATCTGTTCAAAACGCCTATTTCACTCTTTGGGTAACTGAAAGGAATGTTTGTGCTGGAAGAAGAAAAGCAGATTCAACCTTTCACCTCATTCAGGTGCGTGTTGTCGAATACGCTCGATTCGATTTCTGTCCGTCATACTTACAGAAAACTCCTGAGCTTTGCAAAGTGAGAGATGTGCCCTGAAAGAAAAGCACGCCATGTGCAACCAACAACCACACCTGTGACATACAGGGCCCCACACTCCACATACACACACAAACACACAGATACGAATTGCAAATGAAGTCAATTACACAGCAAAACTCTTGGGTTATTTGCCGTGTTACTTTTTCCCCAGCTGCCATGTAATCCGGCAAATTAGTCTCAGCTGTTCCTTCTTCTTCTCCGGGGGAATATTTTTCTTGGCTCGTGAGATCGACGGCTTCCCGAACACACACGCACGCACGCATACATGCACATCAGATGCCTCTCCACTGCCTGGAGCACATAAGGCAGCAATATCTCAGTTAATATAACCCCCCCCCCTCGACCAAATAAAAATAACATTAATTTAGATGTGACAAAGAGAGCGCTCAGGGAGCGGTTAAAGACAAACAGTTGAATAAGTGTCACGATCAACAGACACATTGAAGTAGCTGGTGGTGTGTTCCAGCTTCTCATATCTGTAGAGCTGTCCCGTACATCTGCCTACAGCAGCACAACAATCTCTGATGCTCAGTCAAGGAAAGTCCTCCTCACCTCAATGCTCCAAAAAATTGGCTTGCTGAAATGGTCTAAAACTGAAAAAAAACCAACCCTGAGGTTTCTGATAATGAAATCCCTGATGAGATTCAAATATGGGGAGCTGAACTGGGCACTAAACCGGGCACTTGTTATTTTCAGGCAGAGCACTTCCTGGCAGCACTGTGTGTGTGTGTGTGTGTGTGTGTGTGGTGGGGGGTGCAGGTGGTGTGCGTCCTCTTGATGTGCTTTTTCAAATCCTGATTGGAATGTACAATCTGCTTTCATTGCCAGTTTTACAACGATGTAAAATGTCGATGACGGTATTTCTCCAGCTGTCACCAAATTGTTGTTTTTTACTTTATTTTCAGAGCAACGTTATCTGGCATAATAGGTCATATTCATGCAGGTTCCATCGCACGTTTTCCCTGTGAAACCAAGAGCAGGCTGGATATTTTCTCACAGACATCATTACATGTGCCATGTCTCTGCTTTACGCGGCTAATCACCACATGTTTGCATATTTTAAAACCTGGAGCAGTGAGCTCTGGATCTTTCAGTGGCGCTGACAGCTGTGAGGCATATGCTGCTGCGCCAGATGCCACGGACGCATCCGCTGGATGCTGTGAGATGGCGAGGACACTTCCACTGGATTATGAACCAATGCAGAATTAGATTACTCACCGCAAACTAAGCTGTGGGATCAAATATAATAAGCAGCCAGATGGACAGAAGAAAAGGAGGACAGCATTGTGGATGTATGAGTGCTTGTGTAACGTCTCGCGAAAGACGTACAGCAACAGAACAGATGCTGAAAGAGCGCATAGCCCACATGATGTTTTTCTACCCCGGCAAGTGACAGTTACCATCGTGCAAGCCCCAGTGGAAGGTCAGAGAATGTATAAAAATAACTAACTAACATTTTTTTTATTTCCAACTCGACCCAAGCTTGTGCTGCAAAATGTAAAGGTCATGCTGTTTCCGTCTTCTCAGCCATGACTTTATCCGTATAATTTCTTTACCTCGCACGGCAGCTGGATTCCCGTGACATCACGCGAGAAATGTGCGATCACAATCTTGTCAGGCTTCAAGTCATGCGTTTGTGTCCCAACCAGGCGGCAACCTCCGGTTCTGCCGAGTGAAGCCAATGTGTTCCCTCTACTGTGCAGCAGGGGGCGACTCCTCCGGTTACAAAAAGAAGTCCGATTGCATAGAAGTCTATGAGAAACTTACTCTACTTCTCTCTTGATTTATTCCCTCAGTAAACATTGTAAACATGAGTTTATGGTCTCAATCTCTAGTTTCAAGTCTTCTTCAATACAGCATGATGTTCATTTAGTAAGTTATGGTCCATTTAGAGTCAAATAGACCATAAAGCAGAGTATGCTTTACGGCGGACTTATTGTTATTGACAGGTTGCTGCTGCTACCAGAGCCGTATACGGCTTCTCAACGCCACTCCTCCGCATTCAAAATATGGTCATGTCGGTTTATTGAAAATATGTTTTCTGCTTCTCTGCCGCTTTCAGCAAGAGTTTGACTGACAGATGGTTCATCCAATCACCTGACACATATTTTTTTTGAAAGTTCCCGCCTCCTTGTTTGTTTGTTTACTAATGTCACGTTAGATCAAGTCAAGTTTCTGTCAGATCCAAAGTCCCTGGAATCGCCACTCTGAATTTGCTCACTAAAATCGTTTAACCTCCTAGCGTGTGCATTCTTACAATTAAAATATTAGAAAGCAGTTTATTCTGCCACTGTGTCTGTGGTCTCCCATGTTTAAAAAAAAATGTTTAAATCCTCTAGTGTGGACCAGGCTTCAGAGAGTAAAATGATAAACCTGCAACAGATACATGCATATCCATTTTCTAGGCGCAATGAGACAGACAGCTGGCGTTCATGTAATCTTTTATCTTCCTAATCAGAGTACAGAGCATTGCAAATAGGGAATGATACAAAGGAGCATGACTCATTATTGTCTGTTAGAGGAGGCATAACTCATTACATTGCAATATGTCCCGTCTCATCTTCCCAAACACAACAGAGAGTTGAATAGCGAAGAGCACATAACAAAAGCAGTCATTGGGGCATTGGAGGGATCGGCTATTGAGTGGAAAAGAACACATTAGTCTAATGGATGAAGCCAGTGGACTGCTCTTCAACCCCCACAGCCTTCCGAACACCGTCTACAACCTCTGTGCACTAATGTATCATCCCTCCAAGGCGTCCTGGACAATTGCTATCTTCCCTAAGAGAATAGGCCTGTACGGGATGCCTTTTTATAGATTATATGCATTTTGGAAGAGAATACTTTCCTGAAGAAGCTCCAGTCTGAGATTTGAGAGCTGGGGACTGAAGCATTAGTGGAAAAAAACCATTTTGATTTGTCAGTGGACACATCAAAACATCCATAGAAAGTTCTCAAAGCACTTCTGCAGCATCTTATCTTTTGATCATTTTGCCCGTTTGCGCCTCTCATGTGTAACCATTACATTGGAGGCGCAGAGCCAAGCATCGGATTTCCCCAAAAATAAATGAACACGACATGAAACAGTTTCAGTCAAACTGGTATATGTGTCTTTCTAATATTTTATATTTTCATTCAAAATTTAGGAAAATTTAGGAAAACTGCAACAAATGTGTCACTTTGTGGTGTCGATTACCGGCCTCATGGTTGAAATTCCTGTTCATTGAACCAGTCCACCCCCCCTCCTGCCCGCCATTAGTGGTCTTTCTCGATGTTTAATATACTATGTCACTTGTTCTGACTGTTGCATGGTCACATGGGATGGGAAAAAGGACCCTAATTGACTTTCAATTGTTTTTTGTTTACAGTTAGCAAAAAACCCCAAAACAAGACAATAGATTGCAACTCGTAACCATTTCCCCTCCTGCCATGATACTGGGCTGTTATTTTACATAAAGAGCAAGAAGTCATTGCCGGTCAGTTGTTGTCAAACTACATTCTGGTTTTCCATTGATCAACGTGTATTTTTCTGTGACTCAACTGTAATAGTATGTATGTCCAGATATTTTATATTTTTCTTGGCTAATAAATTACTTAACATAGCTTCAAAGCTACGAAGAGACCATAGAAACAAAGAGTCTCTTGATGAGGATCAACAGAGGAAGAAGTGGATTAGGAGTGGCTCGAGAAGCTTCTATTAATGTTCCGCTGCTCTTATGTTCTTTTGGGTCGCAGTTGGAATCTATCACAACTGTTTTGAATCCAAGCAAACTACTGCCATCTACCAACTTTTCATGGCCTTCAGGTGGTGCATGTTCAAAAGATAGGGGTATTTAGGGCTATTTCATTCAACCAATTGGAGGTACACCAAGAGAGTGAAGCCTTCCTCTCAGTAAAGACAAGTGTGACAGCAGAGGCCTTGTAGGAGCAGTTTCTCTCAGTTTCTCTCAAATGCTGTGGATTTAACCATGAAAGTGAATTTATAGATGGCAAACAATATTTGCAGCCAGACTTTGATGTGAGTTTTGTCTTATCTTCTTACTTCCTGTAAAAATCCCCTGACTGTGGCTAACCTATTTGGGCAGCGGCTGCAGAAAGGATAACATCCACACTGGCATACTGAATTGATGATAATGCTCGTCGGCTTCTGATGATAGGGAGGGTGCACAATGTGTCCCACGGTTTGATGTGAGTAATTAGCAAAGCCACAATTAGAAAGGATCACACTGGGCTTCTGTTGCCCAGTGTGATTAAGGGCTGGCATCTATTTTGTCAACCTTCCAAGGACAAGTCCGTCATCCCGCTGGCATGTTGTTAGCAGTCAGGCTTTTTGGCTTTTAGAGTGACGCTCGCCTTTAAGAACCACTGAATGCCTTACGCTTAAGAGTCAAAGGGTATTGGGTTACAGGCATCTTATTGTTGCTAAGTAAATTACAGTACTTATTCAGTCACTGATTTTCCCTCCCTCTTTTAAGTACACTTGAGAAGTTGTAACATTGACAAAAACGCCCAAAACTGATCGGAGCGCTATACTCAGTCTGCGAGTCAACCTTGTGAAAGTGCACAAAGTTGTTGAGATAACTTGTTGAGATATTTTGAAGTTATGTGTTTTTCGTACTTACATTTGACCTAGTTTACGAACACGTAATATGATACGGAGAAACCCTAAGGCCGCTTAAAACATGCTACTCTCAGAACAAGAGACGCAGTTTCAAATGTGTTGGTTGGAAGAGAGGTGGATGGGTCAAACAAACATAGGAATTGCAACCAGAAGACCGATTTCTGAGACCAGTGTCCCAAGTGTTTTTTTTTTAATTTTTTTTATGTAGGGTAAAATAAAGGCATAAAAAAGTCAAAAATGATCAGCAAGCAACATCTTGCTGAGCAACTGCCAAAACTTGATCTGGATTGCACTCTCAAACCTGATTCTGCTCCTACGGATCCATGCCCGTGCGCTCTCAAGAGTTTCTTTCCATCCCCCTCAGATCTGTTGTCGTCGATATTCTTTTATGTAGGCAGAGCAGACCTTAGTCTCAGATGCCCTCGGGGGGCTATAATCATAATAAAGTCCATCCACTGGGGAATGAGGCCAACGTGGCCAAGAGCGCTCCATCACATTCACATTATTGCTGCCGCTGTAAGCAGCCAACAGACAAACACAGACTGATGTGAGAGCACAACAACATGGCGGAGGCTCTCTCACTGAAGCCATTTATTTCCAGGTGGAAGGGAGATCAATACAGTTAGTGAGATTTACTACAGCGAAGAGAAGAACGATCATTTACACTGAGAGCAGGGCAGTGTTTTAGTGTTGTTTTTTTTCCTCCTTCACTCAGTCTTGTTTCTAGTCTGCTGGAAATATCTCTAATGGTTGTGAGGCAGAGAAAGCTTTTAACTTCTTTATTTCATCTTGTGATGACAATTACAGCTGCTGCTACTGTATTTTTGGCATTGATATTTTTAGCAGTAACTTTTTTTGTCATAATAGATCTTTAGATCTAAGTAATGTTTTGGGACTTGAGAAGAGACAATTCAGTTCAATCAGGAGAGTCTGACTGAAATAACTGAAAGAGGGGCTAGATAGTTCAAATCAAATGAAGTTATTTGATATAGGGTGCATTAATAATACACGATATATATGACGGTGTCAAACCATGATACTTTTTTGATCGTGTTAGTTTGATACCTGAATCTGATTTACAGTGATTATTTTAGTCTTTTGATGAAAATATAGGATAGAATACTGTTTTTTGTCAGTTGATTATTGTTAGTTATATTTCAGCCTTGTTTTCATCAGTAACATTTGTATCTTATTTGTGCATTTTTAATAATAGTGCTCTAAGAACATGTTCAAACTGAACACAAAGTGAATTTAAGACGTGGTGCGGTTGCGTGCAAAGTCCCAGGGAATGATGTTAACAAATAAATAAGCCAATGCACAGCAAGTATATTAATACTCCTAAAGTTGTGGTCGAGATCGGTCTTTAAATTAAATCTTCTTTGTCTGAGAACGAGACAAGAGCAGGTAAAAATGTGATCGATTCTGAGATGACACCAACATGTTCAAAAAGTCAAGACCGATCTTGAATACGACAACATTGAAGTGTGTTATTCCACAGTAGCATGCAGGTCATTAAATACAACTTTGCATTCAAAATGTGAAGTTATTTCTTCATTTGTTGGTCTATTTTTTAATTAATTGAAAATATTGTAATACTTTTGTACTGTAATGTCATAGTTTCCCTGGAATTAACCCTTCCCTCAGCAGTTTGTGATCCCATTAACAAACCCTGTCTCTCTTGTACTCTATTCAGAAATATCGTGACAAACAAACCTTTGTTCTGACCAGCTCGTTTAAGTTGCTCCACTATGCGGGCTGGTGCAACAGCGCTTTTAAATTTTAGTGTTAACTTGGTCGAATATACATCCCCGATCATCCTCGGAAGTGGTTTGGGCAACAGTACGAGTCTCCAATCTCTATGTGTCTTGAGTGCATTTGCTCCTTTTGGTTAAGTGCTTTCTGGTTACAATACAATCAACCAAGGTGCATGCTAATACCAGGTAAATGGGATCAGAGAGTGCACCATAGCACTCCTTGACTAATGATTTGAGACAAAAATACTTTTGATGCATTCCGCTTAGGGTACTTAAAAAAATAAAGGTGAGGAGTTGCTATTTTAAACTTCTATCTGAAGCATTAAAAGATCGGAGACTGAACTTTGATATGATAACCGAGTCAGGGCATTAGGTCTATTAAGGTATTCTACTACATGTAATTGTAAATCCATAACACCAGCATCATTGATCGACATACCATAACCCTGAGGTTATAAGATATGTAGGCTGTTTCATCTTCTCTAACCTTACAAACCCCTGTTGTGTGATGCTTTTTCTACTGGGCCACTACCACAAGATTGATGATTTAAAACAACAGAGTATATCTAAAAGCTGTCCATGCATGAACCACTGGGGAGTGCAATGCTATCCTCCCCAATGTTGGAGGAGTTGAAACCCTGGAGGAAAAGTTGTGGGTGTCAAGTTATTGGACACAGTAGAATTGGTTCCCCACTGACTGATGGCCCTGGGCTTTTGTTGTGAAAATCCTAGCACTGTGAATGGGCAAAAAAAAAAGAAAAAAAGAAACTCAACTCCCATGAAGGCTTCTGTTTATCTGCTTGTTTGGATGCTCTCTTTGGTGCAAAATCACATTGGGGAAAGTGTAGTCATCCACTGAGGACTTGTGCCAGTCAGAGAGCCAACGGGCTGAGTATGCCATGATAGTGAGACTGTATAATGGCACTAAATAAGCTTTGGATACCAGCATCCACCAGAATGCCAAGCAGCTGTAGTGTCGTTCTATATTAAAGCACCTGTCCTTCGGTGCTGTCGGCCTGTCCTTCCCTGCTGGTTATTACACTTACACAGTGTATATTCTAACATAACCTTGGGCTTCATCAAGTCACCACAAATTAATTGACACACAACAACAACAAACCTGTCGGGACTTCTTGTGCCCTGGGTTTAGCCTCTAAAGCAATATACAGGCTGCTCTGTCTGCCTTACAGGTGAAGGTAGTTGGGGCATTATGACTATCAAGTGTCTATAAGAAAATCAAATAAGAAAAATTAGAAGGGTGCACTCAGTAGAGTGCAGATCTCCACCAGGTGTGTCGGCAGCGGCCACTGCTGTAATGTGTGATTGAATGAATACAACCCACAATTTGCCAACGACATCAATGGCCTGTTTGGTGTTGCAAAACGAACTTCATTCAAACTCAAAAACAAGCAGTTTTGTATATGCAATCGGTCCAAAATCGTCTTTTTTTGGGACACATCCTACAATATTGGCAAGAACAAAATTCAACCCCTAAGCCGTCTGCCCGCATAGAGTAGCAGCAATTGAATGGCGGTTATGTACTCAGCAGTGTGCGCACATCTTCCAAAACAATAAAAGGGAGCAAGCTGTTGTTGACCACTGTGTCTAGCCGCAGAGCAGCGGGCGTGTGGTACTCAGCAGTTTTTTGGACTGGTGCTTCCGTTAGCCAAACACACTGAAATTGTGCAAACTGTATCCCCCACTGTGTCCGGGCAGAGTAGCAGCTGGGGGTCGGTGATGCACTCAGCTGTGTACACTACTAGTAATAATTAGTGGCCCCTACCGGACGGGGCCAGGTATAGTGGGGAGTGAGGAGTCAACAGGCAGTCAATGGCAATAAAAAAATATTTTGACAAAGTGTGAGTCACCGCAACCCAAACCCACGAGAGGTTTGGCCACCCAAAATACTATGCAATTTACTGTAATTTGCTGCAGCAGAATGCGAGATCAACCCGAGGACAGACATAGGGATGTACACTCAATCCCGGACGCACGCACGCACGCACACAACCGATCGCATGATCCTGACAGAGATAATATACATATATACATAAGTATGCCTCATATATAGAGGTTCACATATTATTGCTGTTCTTTTATACTACTCATATTATTATGTAGGCTAAAGCACAATAACCAGTTCAATCATAATTTGTTTGATTTAAATACATATCAATGCAGAACTATATACACACACACACACACACACACACACACACACACACACACACATATATATATATATATATATATATATATGTATATATAGAAATAAATAAATAAAATAGTACTGTGTCCTCCCCACCTCTGAAACCAAACCTACTCTGTTGCTGTCATGTGTATTATGCCGTGAGCATCGACTAGATAGTGGAGCATACAGCAGCTACTGAGTTGGTAAAGAGCGAAATCAGAGATCAAAACTGAGTTAGTATTGGATTTACATTTGCCAGGTGGCCAGAAACAAGACTCGGCTTTCAGCTCTTGTTTTGGCCTAACAGGTAAAACACTTTTGTTGCAGAATGCCACAGTGCACCTATTTTGTCACCGTCTTTGCAGTGAATAACAATAAAAACATCACTGCTATGAACAGTTGTAGCCCTGACTTTCACTACATTTCGGAAGACGAGCTGTGGCTTTTTTTTTTTCTAAGGAAAGGATGACATCTTTTGAACCACAATTTGCCATTTTGTACGGTTACTAATAAATGACACAAAAACATACAACAGCTGCCTTATTGTTTCTTTTCCATTTCTCTGTAGCCGCGTGCCACACACAACAATCTGAGGGAAAACATAGAAAATGAACTAATAAATGAAAGTATGAGAAAAACTGTAATAATAATATTGAGAGTTTTATTCAAGTAGCTGTCGGTCCAACTTGCCTCCACGATCCATTGACGTTGCGTAGAGCTGGTGGGCACAGACGCTGACAGATTACGTGGACTAGCAATAAAGCAGCTTCAATAAAGCATCAAGTGAAGCACCATGATGGAGCAGAGAACGATGAACATCTCTGTGCTGCTGAATGAATTCTTAGCTCAGATGAGCAAGATATCCTAAACGATATGGGTGGAAAGATGGAACCGTCTGCCTGCTGGCAGTTGAAAGCTGTGAACAATTTCAAGCACTAGTATAGACACACATTGCTCTTCAAAAAGCTTAAAACACCATCATGGAAGATAGTCCAAGTCATCCACCAATCACACGTAATGTGAATTTATGGATGTGCGTGACAGGAATGTCTAGAAAGAATGCATCACTCTGGCAGCTTTTAGTGCATCAATCAAAATAACTATGTTGCAATAAAGTGCCAATGGTCAAAGTGCCAAACTCGAGGCTTCAAAATCGCAGAATAGCCATGACTTCACAACTACGCCCACTTCTTACTGTCTATGATTCAAGGACAGAATGCAAACTTGGAAGCAGTAACTTCAAAATCATTCTTCTGGTTGCCTTTCTTTGACGTTTTTAAAGTTGAGCGCTCGAGGTCAGACTGGGACAGAATGAGGAATGAGCCCAATTCAAGACCCAGCAACATTACGGGTGCCTCACTCAGCGAGCACTCCTCTTAATCAAATATGTGCTCAGATCCTCTTCATCTGACTTGATAGGCGGTCCTATTTATAAATCCCCCCTCTTGACCTTTTGACCATCGTCGGATCCATTTTGGCAAACAGCCAGAGCGGCTTCCGACGAGAAAACAAGACATCCATAACAGTGCATCTGCGATAAGTGGCAGTCCATTTCCTTTCACATTAGGGCCCGGACAAAGGTAAAGGTTGTTTTTTTCTCATTGTGCACAACAGCATATCCGTCTTTCATCTAATCCAGCGACTCGATCAATTATGGATGCGCGCTAAGCACGCCTTTTCTTACTCAAGTACATGAGAGCATCACGGCTGCTACAGCGAGGCGCCAAGGTGTTTGTGTGTAATGACGGGGCGTCATCGCAGTGCTTCGTTTCTCTCCTGCTCATGCGGTCAGACCTTCAACTCTTACTTTGCAAGTGTCAAGATGAAACTTTTTCTTTCCCCCTTCTCTTCTTTTGAAAATGTATTCAGTCAATTCATACCAGAGGTCTAGCTATACATCAATTTGCAAATGTGTCTTAAATTAGATTTAAGACACCTTAAAAGCCTCATTTGCTGTGGTTGAACGGTCAGTGTGCCACGGTACATCTTGGCAGTAATGGTGACAATTAAACATACTTTCTCAACCAGTTCTCTATGAACATTTTCCGCCAATCTTTCATCAGTTTTGCTTATTACGCATGAGAGATTGATGTATGTGCTTTTGTCTGTGCTCGTCTCATTGGTTTAAGATGAAAGATTTACTGATCAAACATCCCCCACACAGTCCTGACGAGGCCGATTAGCCTCTTTGGTCATGGATATTTAACATTTTAATAAGAGGGCCGTAATTTCTCACATGTTAAAAGAAAACCATTAGGTGCTGTATTCTCCCACCTTGAGTGTTTTTCTTTTTTATTCATTTCTTTTTTTAAAAATCTTAAACATTTGTCGTCGTCTCGTTGCATCACGATACAGTGACACATAATATCTCACAACTAAATACCTGAAAAGCTCCTGAAGATACTTCACACGGCGCTCCAATTAGCCAGCCTGCTCGGCCGGGGACTCCTCAGCTTCTTTCCGTGTTATGGAGTTGCAGCATGAGATATCATACTTATTAACGTACAGTACAGCTGCCTCCCCAAATCACTGGGTAACCGTGGAGGATGTGCGGAAGAAAGTAATTAGATCATTGCAATGCTGTGTTTCGCCTGCAGCTGTCTGTTTTTTATCAGTTTTTTCCTAATGAGCTTGTCATATCCCTCCTCCTCCGTCCGCACAGAAGTCCAATTATGTTTTTATTTGTGAATGATAATTCACGGAGAATTGAATGACGGCTGATTAATATGCATTGGATGTGGCAATGGGTTCTCGACAATGCCCACGTGCTGCCTTTGATGTAATTGGTGACGGAGCTTCGGTCTTTTGTGCTTTAAAACAACAAACCGCATGATGACTAGTAGTATGCGTTCTTTGTTTTCTGTAGCCGACGTCCGGACTGTTGACCACATCCTGTCTGTTGTGATCTTCCCCCATCATCAGGTGCGACTGAAACACGCCGTTTCCATTAAAGGAATGGGTACTATCAAATATTAAATCATGCTTAAATGCTCCGTTGGGCTGCTGCCATGGAAATATGGACTGTCATTTGTACTCCAAACATTATCTACTCCTAATTTCTGAATCATTATCTACTCGCAAAAGAGGTGGTTCTCATATGCACGGCTAATGGCTTTTCCTTTCATTACTGCCTTCCTTGGAGTGCACAGAAATTAACCTCCATATTTCTAAAAGAGGAAGACGTCATGGGTGGAAGCGATTCGGATAGTTTCTCTGAATAAACCAAAGAGAGAAAACTTTGTGAGGCCCTGTTCTCAGTTGAAGTTGGGAGGCCGAACCTGACTCCGTCTGACGCCGTCTCCGGTGGTCTCAGATGTTGTTTCCGTTTCTGTCACTTCATGTCTAGTTAATTAAACCTGCCAGGTCCTTTCAGAGCCCTCAGCAGCAGAAGCAGGTTACCTTGGTATAGCCACAGATCACACTACATCTCAGCGTGTGCATCACGTAGATGAACTCCTCTTTTTTACTGTGCAATTTATATCTACATGTTTTTGTTATTAAATTAGTTAGCATCAGCAAAATACACACAAGACATGTAAAGATGAGGTTTTTAATGAACAAATGTATTCACAATGGTTGTGAGATTAAACGTACATTGCTAATCAGACTGCCCTCTGTTTCCACTGACAGCTGCCGTCTGTGATTAGAGACGAAATAGCACCAAAAAGCTTTTGATTTCGCATAAGTGTGACCAAATTGAAAAGTATAAAGCTTTCAAATTTAGGCTGTCAAAACGAAGCCAGGCCAAAATTGATTCAGGACATGAGTGGAAGATGACGAAGCAAAAACACTGGAAATGAAGAAAACAGAATTTGGGAGTGTTTTGAAAAAGAAATATTGATAAAGCACAACATATTTCACAGTCAAATCACGCTGCTTAGTGCATGGCATGATATAAAAACAAGACATGACTGATTATCAGCCCCTTGAATGCATCATTCGGCCTGTTTGCTTCAGGACAAATCAAGAGAAAAGTGCTCTCTTCTCCTGGATCTGCTGGGATTCTGTGTACTTTTCTCCGCATGGATTGATTATCGCTGCCAGAAAATTTCATTGCAAATGCTCAGAGAAAACGAATATGGATCCGTGAAGTCTCGCCCTCATTGCCTGAGCAGCTTTCTAGCCCAATTTAAAGACATCACAAATATGTGACCTGCTGTGTGGATTCTAGTTGTTTTTCTTAGTCACAAATATTGACTCCGGAGTTCTAGTCTAAAGGATTGTAAATCCCTGAATTGCACTGTATTACAATGTTGTTATTTGAAGCAGACAGGCAATTCTGCCATGTGCTTTTATATCAACCGTATCTTCTCTCTAACAATACATCTCACAAGTCCGGCATCTTGTTGAAGCTAATATGTAGCTCACTGCTCACGGCAGGAGATGGATGAGGTACATTGTCTTGCTGTGCTCGCAGGAGTCACGGCTTGTCCCCTATTTCTGCGTCCAGGCCATAAATAGACATAAAAGACCTGTGACACATTTAATTAAATTCAAAAGCTCACTCAAGCTGTCAGACACTGTGTTTGGCCCTCCCCGCTCCTGGTCCTAATGGATGCTTGTGGTCCGTAATGCCTCGGTGCCAGATCCACTCTGTCAGCTCTGGGGAGTGATGCTGAATAATGGGGCTTTGTCAGATCTGGTAATGAATCTGCATTGTCAGACAAAGACGTCTAATTGTCTGAGGAAAAGAGCACGTCTCCAAATCATTAATCAACTCTGAGGATTGAGGAAATGGCCGTGAGGCCTACATGCACAGTTTGAATTCAATTTGGAAAAACATCCACGTGATGGGCCATTTGCTAAACCAAGAGGTAGACTGTGCTCAGTCTGTCACAGCAAATCCTTTTGATGAGGAGGAGGAGGAAAGACAGTCGCCTTGATTAATGAAGGCTTGAGCAGCATCAGTCTGCAGGCGGATCTGGATAAAATCACACCGACTGTGCCCAGTCACGAGGTGAGCCACATGTCGCTGACTGGGCTCCACGGCGTGACAAAGAGCAGCTGTGCTCCACGCCGCTACCGGATTAGTCGGCGTTCTCCTTCTCTGTTTTGTCACATCGTTCCGCAGTGATGGACAGGTAGATAAGAGATTAGCATTTGCCGGCGGTCTATCGGATTCCAGCGCGAGGATGGAAATCCAATTACCACTTCATTCTATCATATCATTGCAGGAGTGTGTGAGTGTGGGACGAGCTACTCCAGAGGAGGGGCGGTCTTAAAGGGGACAGCCAATTTAAAGCTACAATATGCAAGTCATTTGTTTACATTTAAATAACAATAAAAGGAATATCATGGAGCAGCTTTAGCTTGTCATGCAATTTCTTCCTGAGTGAAACAAATGTGAACTGCATGACGTAGCAAACGTGGATTCTCTGAGCAACCACGGTGATTAGGAGCAGGATGGCAAACTTTATCCCAAAACACAGCCCGTCCTTTGTTATTGTCGGGCAACGATGTGACGGTGTCCCTTTTGCCCACCTGCTGAGAGCTTGTTCAAGGTTTTGTAGATTGACTAAAAATAACACAGAAGTGGAAAGGTGACCAAAGTTGTTTGAGTTTGTGCTCTTGTTTTCTTCGTCACATACACACAGGTACATACATGAAATTGGACCTAAGCAGTTAGGAGCAGAGGGCTGCTGTAAACGGACCGGGGAGCAACCTGCGACTCACGGTCTCGCTCAAGGACATTTCGGCATTTCGAACAGAAAGAGTTGGGAAATCAAACGGAGGTTGGATGGGTCAAACAAACACAGGACTTTCACCCAGCAGGCCGCTACTCGTGTCCCGTGAGAAGCCAGGTCAACATTGACATTATTTTACCGTAGTTTGGTCACATAACTGCCAGAATAGCTATTTAACAGAACAAACTCAGTTGAACACAAACCAGGATCTTTTCCTAAACCTACTTTTGTTGTGTATTTAAACTGAAAAAGTAAGTAAACCTACGTTGGAAGTTTAAAAAAAGAAAGAGATGTACCTAGGAAGTTAATTTTGATAAGCCACTGTGCATGTAGTCCAAAGTTGCGGGGTATAAAACCATTAGCTGGAAGATGATAAAATGCTTTGCTGAGGGGTTAATTATTTATGGCTTCGTCACTTTGAGTTCCCCCCTTCCAAGCACATTAAAGCAAACGTGATCCATAGTTACAAACATATTGATAAACGCCTCTTTAAGGCTTTAGGGCTTGGTGCAGGAAGACATAGAAACGTTTTTAATGACAGAAAACTGCAATAGAAGAAAGTAGAACAAAACTAAATGTGCCCAGTTGCAGAATCTAGATCAGCATCATTATTGCTTCTGTTCATTACAGACTCTCTGGCTTTGCTATGTGCTTCTTCAACACATCTGTTGACACAATACCTGCAGCTAGTTCAGATTTACAGTGAGATGCCATATATCGTGCATGATGTGGTGTCTTGAGTTGACCTGGCATGACTCAGAAAGTCCCAGCTGGAAGGTTTTGATAACATCGTCTGTACAAAAACATCAGTGCCCAAAATAAATGGATGTTTGTCCAGCTGACACCCCACTTCTTGCCACAGATAATATTAATATTCACCAATTTATGGTAATGCTCCCGAGCTGGTTCGCAGCACCATCACCACCGGCACGTGCCACAGTGAATTATAATTTTGAATTTGACCTGTCATTCAAATTTTTGTTTTTTTCCACAGATATCTATAAAGCACTAGAACATGTGAATGCAGCGTTAAAACACAACAACTACCACGTTGCAATTGCCTCCACCAACTAGTGGAGTCAACAATGTCATCACTTCATCATTGAATCCTCTTAGACATTTGTATGAAATGTCTAATAGATATGGACAAGATGTGTTTTTTAAGGTGACTGTGACCTTGACCTTTGACCACCAATTGTTAATAAGTTCGACCTCGACCAAGTGGACAAGTGTATCAAATTTGAAGTGTTTCTGAGGTATCGCTTTCATGGAGAATGGGTGGGGCGTGAGCTCACATTGACCACCAAAATCGAATCACTTCATCCTTGAGTCCAGTTGAAAGTTTGAGCCCAATTCTAAGAAATTCCCTCCAGGTATTCTAGAAATAATGAGTTCACGAGAATGGATTGGACGGACAGACGGACGAACAACCTAAAACATAATGCCTCTGGCCACGGCGGGCATTAAAACAACCCCAAAAGCAAGCAGGTAACAGTGAATAAGCTGTATTCTTAATCTTGAGGATAAGAGCTATAAATTATGCACATTTTTCACGCCCCCCCCCCCCCCCCCCCCCCCGGATATTCAGGTGCCAGCGCTTATTGCTCATGTTGATGAACTGTCTGCCTAGGAATGGTCTGTGGTTTGTCGCTTCACAGTACCGTTTTATCTTACTGCTTCCCACCATTGCCAGGCTAGTGGTGAGAGTTTGACAGAGTACAATTTCATTTCATGATGCACAAAAAAATGTATATTGGTGTTTTAAGATCAGAATCAGGAGATGGTAATGCATATTCATTGTGATATTCAAATTAGCATATTTTGAGTCCTGCAGTTGGAATGTGAGCAAATAGCAAATGCTGTATACAATTCTTAATAAAGCACCACATTCTCAAAAGGGATGCCAGACCATAATTTCAGAATGTAGTTGCCCAAATTCTTTGGTGATGATTTGTTGTATTTAACAGTATGACACAACACCAGGGAGGTTTAATTAATACAAACTAAGTGTTTCTATGGCAAAGTGTGAAGGCAGGCTTGACTGCAGTTATTTCTCTGAGGCACAAAGTTGTATAAAGACGAGTTGGTGTTTGAGGGACCGATTGTGCACTTTCTGAAAACCCTGAAGTCACACCTACAATTTTTGGAAACAGAAAATTGGCTGAATTGGAGTGAATCTAAATCAGTTGCGAAACTGATCAGTTTCCTAGCAACAGTGTCGGTATTGGCATCAACGGGTTTTTTGTTTTTCTTCCCAGCCCACAGTCTTTAAAGCTTTGCTATGGGAGGCTACACAACAATATTCAGCAGGGATTTCTGAATGAAAAAGAAATATTCCCTCGTATCATATATAATGAGGTTTTTAGACACTAAATAGCAAAAGTTGTAATGCAGAAAACACATTATATAAGCCAAAATATAATGAAGTGTTTCATTTTAGAGTTATGTTTCATTTTTATAGACCACTTCTGAAACATGCGTCAATCTGTTTTTCCTAATCCACATTGTGGTGAGATGAAAGGCTCAATCAGCTTTCAGTTCATCTGATCTTGCTTGAACGTCAAACAAATCTTCAAGCGCAGGCTGATCCTAAACCCCTCCTCCAGTCAAGAGCTGTCTGTAAAATATCAAATAAATGTTTAGATAATGTGACATAAAAGATTCCATGTCATTCCCCAAAGCAAAGCAAATTCACCTCAATTATTTTGCATTCATTCACACTGCCTTTGGGCAAGCAGCAAGCTTGACCTCTGTATCTTTGACTTTCTGTTTGTTGCTTGTTGTTCAGTTACGTGGGCTGAATGAAAATACGACGTAGTCCAGAATTGAAAGTTGCTTGAACAAAATAAATAAGGACTTCTTGAAACGAGACTGGGGCATGAACAAACACTACGGTCTGACAATGAATGACGAAGGAGAGAGAAGAAAAATAACCCCCTTAGTTGTGGATAAGCCTGTCCAGCTTTAATTCTTCTCATATGGCACAAATGCATTTGACAATGATAACGGTGGCAGATTAAATATCGTGCTAAAAAGACTGAGGCTAAAGCTACATGTTCCAGGCAAAAAAGGAATCATCCTGTCCAGGACATAAAAATAAAGAAACAGCATGGCAGTGTAGAGCTCGTAAGTCCTAGTATTATCATTATGCCAAGAAAAAAGTTAAGGTCCCACTATTGTTTCATGCATAACACAATAATGTTGCTCAGCTTACATACTGAGACAAGCAGGTTAGATTTCTGAGTAATTGTTCGTATTTATGAGCTTTAAGCTTTACGATACTCGAGAAAAGGCTTTTAGGATGGGAACTGACCAATGTGTTTGCTGAACATTATGCTATCTCAAGTAAAAAAGTTTGGGGTGGGGATCGCCGACATGCAAACTTTCCGAAATGCGATAAAAAGAGCAGGGCAGAGCTGCTAACATTAGCTGCTAACACTCAGCTATGACACAATAAGGAAATACTATGCGGAGGGTGTGCTATTCTTGAACAGCGTCGTGAACAACCTGTAACCCAACACAATGTTAGCTAGCTAACTAAATGCGCTCCTTGACTTTGGAATTAATGCTAGGTTAGCTAGTAAGCTAACTCTGGTAAGCTGGGCATGCTAATGGCTGCAGTTTACCTTACAGCAGATAAACACGCTGATCCAGTCTTTTACTTGTAATCTATTTGCATAGTCGAAATGAAACCCTGCATACATTATTGATCTGTTTTATGAATATTAGATGAACATTTCAGCCACTATTTTTTAAGCTTGTTTTGGTATGCCTTGAATATGCCTAATGATCTCTGGATATTTATGCAAAGACATGCAGTGTCAATGTCATCACTTGTTTTGTTTTGTTTTATTCCTGCCGGTAACAATGTGTCCAGAGCCACATGAAACAAGGGTGGAGTGCTTCCCTCATTCTCTTTAAGTGTCCAACCAAAGAGGAATGAAATGGTGTTCGTCCCATCAGAGTCTTTTATGAGAAAGCACACGATTGTGGACGTGTGAGCACCTAGCAACACATTGTGTCAAAAATATCACTTGGAACAACGATGGAGGTCACTGGGATCGATTGTCGTACCGACAAGAAGGATTTTCTACATGTACGGCAAAAGCAGTGAATGCAGTGAGACATCTGTGAAGAAGTAGCCTTCAACCACAATCCTGGAATAATGCAATATGATATTGCATACAAACATATACTGGATGAAAACGGGGGGAAACAAAATGTCTTAATGTTCATATATTCATTAGGATTTTGCTTTTGGCTTCACAGGTTATGCTCATTTATCCCATGATAAGGTTGGATTCTAAATAAGCAAAAATTGGAGCGCAGCTACGTCCCTGGGAGCTTGTCCTCACCTGGGCTTACTCGTTACTTACTAGTGCATTTAGGGTTTGAAATGAATAAATCAATCCCGTGTGATCATAATAGTGTTTCTAGAAAGAGGAACATATGTAATTAGGAGATTTCTTTAGCTCCGTAATGATTTCAATGTGTTGCTGGTTGTTGTTGCTGTAACAACACTTGGTTCAGTGCAAAAATAGGCCTATGAAATCACTGTTGACGAAGTTAAACTAAAAAGAGAGGAATACGTATTTCCTTTATTGCCAGGTTTTAGATTAGACGATTACAGAAAGCAATCCGCAAATGGCCGGCTGTATATTATTTCAATTCAAACACAAGTTTTCTTCACCATTCATTTTTTCTTGCCTTCAATTCATATAAATGATCTGATAATCTATCAAGCTCTTAGCTCTCCATTGCCATTGACAGCCTCTAGGCAGGATGCAGCATTGCTTTCATTATCCAGCGGTGGCTCCCCACCAAAAAAAGTTTTGATTTCACCCTCCTACCATATCTGACCAAGATGATGATTATCGGGGAGATTAATCACACGGCACTTACTGAATAAGGGGCCATTTCTCTGATTGCTGCTCTCGCAGTAAAACTCCGTAACCACAGGAACAAGTGACAGCATATAGAAAGGGGAAGGTGCAATTACTGCACACTTCAATGGACCGATCATCAGGTGGCTTCAGGTTCATTGTTCTCATTCCACAGGGAAAGTAATTCAGGGCTGAAAAGGCAGTGATTGCATTGCTCCAAAATCCATGGGAATGCCATTATAGTAAGAATGCAACCAGAGTGTGAATAGACTGCTAATAGTGACAGACTGTGCCCAATACAACTATTCTGAAAGAGGAACTGAGGCCATTGCTATTTGCTTTTCCCAAGCAAAAAATAGCAAATCCTCTAGTGGCATATACTGATGACCTGATATCTCCTCCTATAGATCCTCATATTTGCCCCTGAACAAGGCAAAAGAAGGTGTGTCTTGAAGGAGTTTTTGTAGGGTAAATTGCAAGAAAACTAGTCGGTATCAGATTTGATAATTTGTTCATCATTTCATGCATTTATTAAGCAAATACTGCTGTTTGTGTCTGTTTAATATCAATGCGAGTTGCATGTCTTTGGAATTTTAACTGTTGGTTTAACAAAGCTAAAAGTTTGAATGGGCTATGGGGAGATTGTGGTGCCCATTTTAAGCCATTATCGAATATTTTTACAAGATACATCCTGTTACATTTGTGTTGGCCACTGTCCGTAACGGGTTATTCTAACAAAAGTCACAATAATCGTGATGGTCGAATCAAAAATAATCCAATAGTTTACTACATGCCATCTCACCATGGCTGCACGGTTGCCAAGAGCAACTTCACTGGCATGATGTTCAACATACAAATTGTTCTTTAATCCCCAATTTAAAGAACTCTGCATTTACCTTTTGTTTTGTTTTCATAAAACAAATTCCCCCCAAATGTGACTCAAACGGGATTGATACCTTGAAGCTGCACAAACCCATTGTCCAAATGATCCACTATTTAAATGTGTGACATAACTGGTCGCTGAGGAGGCCAACATCTTTGTAGCATCATTATCTCGGTGACCCGCAGCCTCCCGGTGGACACGGGACGGGACACTCCGGGTTCAAGCTTGAGAGGAGCCCACAAACTGTTCACCTATAAGATCACGAGTGACAAAGTTACCCAACTAACTCGGGAGTGAATGAGGGGGAGGGAGGAGGAGGGGGGGTGCTGCAAAACATGATTGATTATAAATCCTCGACCGAACTTCAGCGGCGAGTCTGTAGCAAAGGTCTCCTCCTGCATCCAACCGCACAGCAAGCTGCGCGTCTCCTCGGATGCTGAGGGAGTAGCTCAGGGAGGAGGAGGGCGGAGGAAGAAAGAGAGAGAGAAAAAAGGAGAGAGAGAGAGCGAGAGAGATACAACAAAAAGGAAAATATTTCAGCACCGGAGCTGTCCGTGGGCTCTTGGAGAAGTCTATTCCTGCCGAGGGGGACTAGAAGCTGCACTCCGACTGTAAACGTCCTCTGCGGGACCGTGAGGAGGAAGGAGGGATAATATACAACTGCCGTTCGCTGCCATTCATCTCTGCTGCTGCTGGTGTGGGAGGGGGGTCTTCTTCAGACGGGGCCAGCAACGACGGCGCGTACTTCAATCGAGCGGAGTCTTGCCATGCTGGACGGCCGGACTTGAGACAGTGAAAGGGCAACAAAAAAAAAAGTCTCCACAGAAGTCAAGGTGAACGGCAGCTCTTTTGTTTACGGTGAGTAGCTACCACAATAAGCCCCGCGTGGCTTTTCCCCCTGCCTCGTAAGATTACATAACGAAACGGCCAAGCGGACGCTATGCTGGTCTACGTTAGATGTTGCAAACGCTGGGCTGTGACGGGACTCGTGCATACGTGCTGGGATAAGCCTCGTTACGGATGCTTGCATGGGTTGAATATTTAGGTCAGCATCACATGGGTGTGGATGCGCGTTGAGTAATTGTTACCAAACTACAGGAGTTCACGCGGTGGCTCGGCTCCCGTTGCGTCCTTGTTCGTTTGACATAATGTTTTAAATATATATATTTATATGCAGACACTATCGTGAAAGAACACAATTCGGGGAGTTTTTGGGAGTGCGTGTGCATGTACGTCATTGGTAGAATAACTGTTAAAGCACCAGGGTACTGTTTCTTTTTTTTTTTGGTTCCTCAATGACCTTTTAAAGGAAGTTGCAGCCTATCAATGAGAGCAACTACTGGTATGATGATTCTGAATCCTCTGCAGCAGGCTTTACTTCGCCCCGCTATCTGTCCACTCTTCCCACTGTCCCACAAGGGGGTGGGGAGTGCTCCCTTCCATTAAGCCCTCCATCAGCCTTCGCTGCTGTTATCTCCTGGGCCCACAAACAAGCCAATTTCGGTGTTAGATCTCTGAGTGAGTCCTGTTCGCTCCTCGCTGTGTGACAGATCCCTGCAGCCCGGGCTGCTCCTCTGCCGCCCTGCTCTGTGTGTTATTGTGGGACTCTCTCTCAAGAGCGTTCCCGGGCTGGCACAGGCTACCCTGCCTGGCAGCGCCTGAATGCCAACGTGACGCTTCCAGCCCAACGATGCATTGAGATTTAAATTCCTCCCTCTATTCAGGCACATTGAATTTCAAACCCCCCAGTGCATTTGTTGTAATGCTTTTTTTTTTGTGTGGAGAACGTTGGTTGCTGTGCTCAGGTACCAGGATGGGAGAGGAGGCAACGGCATGTCAGGAGGGAGAGTTCCATGCACATAGCTGTGTTAATCCTTCTGGAAGAAATGGATGCAGCAGGAGAACCTAAAACTTAAGCTCTTGCTTTCGATATGTTTGTTCCCAAGTGCACGTAAATCTGCGTGTTTTAAATGGCTGTTAATGATGCCGCTCGCTCCCCATGACTGGAAAAAATGGTGAACTCGTTAGTGTAATTAGTTCCAGATCTCTGCCTCGCTGGTCCGTGGGTGAGATCTCTTGGCTGAAGGTGGTTTCGTTCCCATGAAAAGGCATGCTTTGTGGGGCTCCCATTGAAAAAATCCACTCCCCCCTATACACCTCCTCTCTCTCCTCCCCTGAAACAAGGAATGAAAAGGAGGGCTGGTTGGGATTCTAATCAGCACACAACAGTGACATCCAACAGCTTTGGGAAAGGGGATTCATACAGTCAGAGGAACACTAACATGTGAATGAAGCCAGACACAGCATCCCGTTTCACGCTTTCATGATGTCTTAACACTATGTAGGACAAACGAGGGCTTTAAAAAAAAAAAGAATTGCTGTCTAGTGGGGTTAAAAGATACAAAAACATGAGATTTAAAGTATTATGTAGTTGTATTGTTTGTCATGTAAAGCAGTGGTTGCCATTCTAACCCGGCAATTCAAGGGGTCTTGAAGATGGTTGAGAAAAGATAACATTTCTGCTGCACATTTGTTTTATTGCACTGGATACATTTGTCTCCCCAGGAGCCTGAAAATACAACCTGAAAAATTAAATAACAGCCTCTGGTTGAACCGCTAACGGCACAAAACTAAGGCTACGACCTGTGATGAACATTCGCAAAATATCTTAGTTCCAAGAAAGGGGTCAAAAGCAGTAACGCTGGAAACCACTAATGTTATTGTGCTGATACAGATAATTGAAAAATTGTTTTCTCTGCAACATGTTTTAAATCTTTAGGAGACATCAATCGGATTATGTTCTTTCAAATTCTTTTGACAATGACGTTTTCTCCGGACGGCATTTAAAGGTGAAGTTACTTGTTGAACTTGGCCGTCGTTCGCGTCATCACATTGACCTTGTGCAACATCTTAAAAGCCGACATCCTCTCTGGCACCTGGCTGACCACACACGCATACTGACGACACGCAAGCGCTTCTAAAACAAATAATTGTTTATTTCAGTGAAAGAAAGAATTGGCTACGGAGTAACGAAAGGCAAGCTGATGTTTGTTGTGGTGGTCTATCTTCCGTAGACCGATAGATGGCTGCCATATGATGCCCCGCAGATCTCAATAACATCCCCATGGTGACACTTGGGCAACAGAGGACTGAATACTAATATAGACCTTAAGGTGTCCCCGTTGGCCTCTAATACACTGCTGCTCACAGGAGGAAATGGATTCCAATTCCAACTTAAGAGTCATTTCCTATTTGAGCAGGACATTGAGCTCTTGCCACAGGTCTATGTGACAAAAAAAAAATAGATCTACCAACTTATTTCTTTTTTTTTTCTGTCTAAGATGTGTAACATTCAGAAAATGACTCCAAGTTGGATGCTGTTGTCATTGTGAACTGCTATACGTATATAGCAGGAGGAAGTGTGTTTTTCCCCCGACATGGTCTGTCAGTGTCGAATTAGTGAGTGAAGAGTAGATGGGGCTACACAAGGATTGTTCAGAGGAGCAGAAGAAAAAATAATCACATGGATTTGAAGAGCACTTTGGTGCCACCTCCCTCTGAAATCATCAATATTTAATTAAACCAAGATGCTCCTGAGAGCTTCATCATCCGGGAGCTCATCACACTCAGTTGCTGACATGAGTCAGACAGACTGTACATTGGACCTGGAAATGTTTCTCGGACGCGTGTGGAAAACAAGTTAAGAAAGTGTCAAGATTCATTTCTTCTCCGGGGTTTCGAATATGGACGAATACCTGGCGAATGTGTCCCGCAAGAAAAAGAACGAGTGCCGCTAATTCTTCGCCCTTCTCGAGATCGTTCTGTCGCAGTGCAGCTCGACAGAATAACATTTGCCCAGCCATATATGTCACGATCTGCCCCAAGGAGTGGCCCTGTTTCCCTTCCCTTCATCCAGATCTTTTTTTATCTGGGGGTGTTTAAATCATTCAGAGGGGTCCGGGTAGGAGAGCACAGAAGCAGAGGCAGCTGCTCGTGCAGGAGTCGACTGAGCGTCAAGCCCGAGGGAGTTTTATTTTTTATCTCGTCCTCCTCAGATTCTACTGCCCCTCAAATGTAATATGAGGGGTGGATGTTGGGGACTGGCTTGATATATTTGGCAGTTGAAGGAACATTTGTCGTTCAACCAAACTTCTATCTGATTTTGGGGGTGTTTGGCCATCATTTCTTTCCGATATGCTAACATCGTACTCACCAAGGTCATTTCTCAGATTTGAAAATGTGTCACAATCACGTCAACGAGGCAGAACATTATCCAAACAACTTTATTTGTAGTTTAAAACCATAACACACAAAACACATGTCTGTGTTAATCCCAGGAAATGTGTGCGTGCACACAGGTCAAAGTTGATTGAGGAAGTCTAGAGAGCAAGTTTCCTGAAAATGTAGTCCATTACTCATTAGGCTACAAATGAATAACTGAAAAAGTAATTACATTACCTTAATTACTGTAATGGTAATTTCCGGATCTTGTGTACTCTTCCAGACCTTGTGACCGATCACTTAATGACCCAGCTGACTACATACGCTATCATAGTTATCAGGCAGAAAATGTGAACAAACCCCTACGTTGTTACCTCTCAGTAAAGAGAGAGATTTTACGTGCCTTTGTAAACTGTAAAAATTCAAGACATTTTCAAACCCACAAGCCAGTCTCCAGGTTGGAAGTATTTACTACAACAGCTAGCTTAGCGTTAGCCCCAAAGAAAAGCATTTTGGGGGATCTATTGGCAGAAGTGTAATAAAAGTATGTTTCCTGTAGTGTATAATCACCTTAAAATAAGAATCGTTGTTATTTTTTGTCTTTAAATGAGCCGCTTATATCTAAATACGAAGCAGGTTGCCATGTTACGACAATAGCCCAGAACAGACAAACCAAACACTGGCCCTAGTTAGAGCCATTCAGGTATTCATGGTTTTGCGTCAACCACGTTTGACACAAAAGGAGGAAGTTTCAGTTGGTTGCAATCTGCAACCTTGCCGCTAGATGCCAACAAATCCTACACACTGCACCTTTAAGGGTCTATGTTTGGGGGTTTTATATAGTTGCCCTGGGTTAGCTCCCTGCGCCAAGCTAACGTATATGTACTGAACCAGTTTGCCAACTAACTACAAACTGAACTGATGTCAACCATTCTACTATCCCCCAGAAGGCTTCGTGCAAAACAGTGAAAAGCTGAGCCCCAAATTGTCAAACTAATAAAGCATTACTTACCGCACACTACTCATTACTGAAGAAATACTGTTGCACGTTGTTGTATTTTATGTAATTGTGATGGAGGCACAGTTTGGATAATAATTTTACAGTTTGCCAACTGTGCCATTCAAATAATTGGAAACTTAAAACCTGTATTAACGTCCGACTCCGTTTCTTGTCCCCTCGGGGGCATTTTTTAGCGTTGTCAGATGAGTACAGTGATATGATTACTGATGGGAAAGATGGTGAAAGCTACAAAAATTGTAATAAGAAGTTTGATTGACATGGATATCTTTGCTCCTCACTAGAGTGGCGCCATGCATGGAAAACAAATATATTTACTACCTCTCTTGCGAGTATAAAGTGCACGCGGGTGTCGAGCTGCACAAATGTTGCTGTCAGACAGGCAGGAAAAAAGGGTTGAGCTGTTTGACAGGCTCGTGGTCAAAGGCTTTAGGATATCAGACTTGTGAGGCGACCACGTGGCAGGTTACTCAGCGCTATCGAATAAACTCAGGTATCAAAGCCAGGCACTGACCCATTTGTGTCAGAATAGAGTCGTACAAGGAGGTAAAAAAAACAAAACACGAGGCCCTTATTTAAAATTCATGAGTTAACCTGAAAGTGACAAGGTCTTCTGTGTGCTCAGATATCCACTTCCAGCTCCACTTCCAGCTTTGTTTGAGGAATGCAAATTGTGAGAGGAACATGATTCTCTAGCATTCGGTCTTCATCAGTTCCCCAGTACATCCATGAGTGTACATTTCCATTAAAATATGTTGTCAAATTGTTGTGAAAAACGAGTTGGGGGCATGGTATTTATTAATATTGCAGAAAGATAGACCCTATTGTCCCCTCTTTCCTTATTTGTATATATATATTTTGTTCAACAGTGGAGAAATGATATCTCGACAGAGAGTTATGAGTGCTTGACGTTCAAAAGGGTAATGCTATTTACTGCCGGCATTGATTTGATTGAGTGTAGGAAGACCTTGGGGCTTGTAATAGCACTTAGTTTATTGTTAATGTTTCTTATTTTCCTGCAAGTATGTTATGAAGCCTTTTCACTTTGTTGGCCATTAAAGAACAATTTGTGGATTGTTGATTATGACGTTTAAAATGGCTCGGCCCATTATCTGCGCAGTAATTGAGGATCCAGCTGTGGTGGCATCCGTCTAACCAATATATCAACTATACCAATATTGGAAGTCAAAGTTGCTTTTTTCCCCGCATGGGTCGGTGTGAAAGAGTTTACAAGTTGGCATCTAGAGGCTGTCGCTGTCTGTGCCAGCGCTGCTCCGAGCCAGAGCGCGAAGGTCACTTCAGTGGATAATTAAGGCCCTATGATAATCAGTCTGCCATCCTGTATTGCGACCACCCACACAACCTGTATTTACAGTGCATGCATGAGCTCTTTGGAAGAGATTTTTATACATCCAAGTGGTTCAAACTTTTTCCAAGCTAGTGCTTTCTTCACTTGTTTTACCATGTTAGTGGCTCTTGAGACAGAAATGTCAGTCTGATGGTCAGTTGAAAGGTCGGTCCACCACTTCTGTCCAGACTGATAAAGTACCTGATAGATTAACATGACATGTGCTGACATTCATGCTTCCCAGAGGATGAATCCGTCTGGCTTTGGTGATAGCCGGACTTTACCTCTAGCACCACCATTAATTAGACACTTTTGTTTTTAAATGTGACATGTTTCAACAGCTGCTGGATGGGTTGCCTTGACATTTGTGGATGCCTCTTACATATCCTCAATAGTTTAACATCTTAGGCTCATTTCTTGCACAAGTTGCATTTTCTAGTACCTGCCACCATCTTCAACCAGAGCGGCGTTCCTTTCATGAGCAAAGATTTGAGATGAATTAAAAAGATATAAAGATAATTGCCTGTACCATAAGTCCTACCGTGTTAATCATCTCATTCCTTCAGATTTATCTTGCGCGCCCTTGGCCCAGACCATAAGGTTAAGAACCAATGGTTTTGATTATGTGAATTCCATCCTTCTGTACAACGTTAAGTGTTCACGTACAAGGACAATGCCATACAGATAGCAATACAAAAATGGAATTTTAAAACAATAAGGCTAAATTGCCAAAACGCATCATAAAAAGGTGCCGTACAATGTGCATTTGGAAGATTATGGTTTAATCTGAGAGTTTAGAAAGCAATACTTTCCAGAAAGAGATACTATTGGAGATAGATACTTTTTACCATAGACATTATGATGAAACATCTCTGTATTTTGTCTTTACCCGGTTATGCCAAAACCAATCCAAACTAGTCCCACGTTAAAATAATGGTGCAAAACCTTACAGCCCACAAGCTCGTCAATGCTAAACCCACTGAGCTGATTGTCATTCCTGCAGTTAGGATAACAGCCTATCCAGTATCCCACAGGCATGCATACATGTTTTTTAATCATTGCATATTCTCAGCACGTTGCTGTCATTTATTAGACGGCGGGAGATCTTCGTTACTAACAAGACTGACCTTTTAAATGAAGTGGTTGTCCTTGAGGAAGACAGCCAGTCCCATTTTTTTTTTCTACAGAAAAGAGCGAGGCTTAACAGTCAGTATTAATCTTCTAAAACCTTTTTTCCCCCAGTGTGTTTTTGGTTGTTCTCTGGCACTGTAACTGAAGGTTTTTCACCAACATTTGTTGTTTGTCTGACTCTGACCACCTTTTCCATTTCTATTTGCGCTGTGACACAACACAGTCCATCAACAACACACTTTAGTGATTTTACAAAGCATGTTGGCATTTGGGAGTTTACTTTGTTTAGTCATTTTTTCCATTGTGGACAAATGTCTTACCCAAAACATGGTAAAAATGTGTCTGATGACATAGTTAGTAAATCCATGCCAGCTGCCGGATAACTGTGCTTCAGCTGACTCGATCTCTGACGTCCTTTTTGGGGAGATGCCAGCCGTAATAGATATATTTAGTGCAGCAATCAATAAAGCATCCCATTTGCCTCTTTTCTCTGCAGGAAAAGAAACCAAACTAGAACAAAGACATCGAGCAGCTTTAGATTTCTTTTGTTTGTGATGTCATGTCTCGGTTTTTATCCCTAGATGTTTTTTCTATATCATTTAAATGGATGAAACCAGAGCCAGTGCATTGCAGTTTTGAAGTCCGTGCAATACAATTGAGTGTTTGTATCTTCTACAGTTTATGAAGCACCTGGAGTCCACCAGCAGCCTGAGAACACAAGGCCACGGAGGCTATTAAGAGCCTCAGCCTGGGAGGAAGGGAGAGGGAATGACTCCCATTTCACTTCAGATAAATGCGATTGAATTTCACACAAGCACTTATGTGGAGCGTGGATGGATGGGATCGCATTTGAGAGCAAAGACACATGTACCATAAGTACCATGTAATCAACTTGAATCCACGAAGCGCCGGTTTTTCAATAATGGAATTCACGGTTGCGTCTCACTTAAGTGGAAATGAGAACTTAGTCAAGTTTCTTTGTTTCTTTTCTTTTTTCTTTCAACATCGCTGCACAGTGTACTGCATCTTACAGTGTATGATTTCCCTGTTTGTTCAGAAATTATGCAATCACTTGAACATATTTGGGAGAGATGCAAATGCAAATGTCGGCAGTTTTGATTCCAGCACAATGAGGAAAGAAAACAGCCATGCACTGATGTCTCATAAAAAGAGGCTATTGCATGTATATGCTTTAAATTGATAGACCTCCCTCTTTTATTGCCAAAATGAAACAATAACCGTAATATAACATTGTCAAAATCGATGCTCAGCAGTCTAAACCAACAGAAACTCATTGAAAACCTGCAGAGAGAGTGAAGATAATGTTCTTCTCTGGGATCGATAAAAGTTGATCTTATCTTACTCTGTCAGATCCAGACTCATTGCATTTGGTGAGCAGTCAGGATTGAGAAGTGATATCATCACAACTTGCTGAACTCAGCAAGTTGCCTTTGGTCCAAATATGGCCCAAATATGGTTGGGCAATTGGATGGGAAACACCTCACTCAGCGTAAAACCAAAGCTCCCTTGGAGGCTATATGAATTAAGTGTCGACTTGTTTGGAATGAATAGCATAAACGATAGTTTATTCTGGATATGAATTTATTTGTCCAAGACAGCCCAAGTTGAGTTGCACATTTATTGTTGATTTTGTCAAGTCTAAAGTCATCAAATTTGTGACTCGAGTCCACACCTCTGGTCGGGAGAATTACACAATGTATATAATGCATCTATTAATGTGGTATTTTAACCTATACTGTAAATGGATTACCTACTGTCGACAGAGAAACCCTTGATACATATCAAAGTGATGGGGACACATGACCTTTGAAAACCTGAGGTTATTGTCCGACAGTCTTTCAGATGCATGACATCATTCACATGGTGAGTTGTGGAGTGCCACAGACACATTAGAGGAAAGTATGCTCTGCATTGATATGTACAGTATACCTTACTCACGATGATATGTACAAAAACCTTTGTGTGTGAAGGCAACATAGACACACTTGCAGGGTGTCTATGTTGCCTACTTGCCTATTATTTAGGATTTGAAATCTCATACCTGGTGTACAATATGTACAAATATATGATGCAGTGTTTTTTTCAGTGTGCTGTGAGTTGTGGGACCGACTTTCTTAGTGTACGCCTTTATATTTGTCGGTTGAATCATTCAAGCGAAAACCTAATCTCAGTCAATATCCACATCTTCATGGGTATGGAACAGTGAAATGCTAGCAGTGAGTCACAGGAATGTGAGAACAGGAGCAGATGGGCAGGGTTTATTAGTAATAAGGAGAGGAGTTCAGGGACATACAAAGAGATTTGGGAGATTTGAAAGGGGCCGAGCTGTTCAGTGAGTACGGAGAGAAAAAGACAAGATGCGATGTGCAAAGAGAGTAAATATTTTCACAGGTTGATAATCTCTTTGACTGCACCGAGCTCTCACCTTGTCCTTATTGGATGCTTTTACAAGAAACACATGATTACACCATGATTATGCATTCTTCTCTACTTGACTGTGTATTCCGGTGACCTCTTTTCTCAATTAGCTTCTTCGGGATTTGGTCTGCATTTGTGTTTTTCACTCTGCTTACTCGTTTTAAATAGGCAGACCTTAATTGGCAAACACTGACGTCACGCACTTCCATGCACCAATCGCAATTTAGCAATATTTGAATCACAATCTGATAACAGCTGCGGGTTTGTTTGCCTATGTTGCTCATCAGACAACACGCGCACCGTCCTGACAGCCTGTTTGCACATGGGGAAGCTTGCCTTCCGGGCTTTCTGCCAGAAATCTCCTTCGCCTTGAAATCTCCTTCGTCTTGGTTAGGTTGAGGAAAAGATCATGTAATGGGTTAGAAATAAACCCCTTTCTGGCAGAAAGCCCTGAAGGCAAACTTCTACTGTGTGCCAGCCCTGGCTCCTAAAAATTACATTTCCATACAACGAATCTGAGCTGTCAATTATGCTTTGAGGGAAACTTTATTATCCCGGGTTATCTTGGTTTGACGAATCACGAATACGTTTCTAATCATAGTCTACAGAAATCCATGTAGGAAGGTAGTAAGGTTGGTCAAACAAACACAGGACTTTCACCCAGGAGACAGCAGTTTGTATCCCGTTTGAAACTAAAAGTCAATGTTGACTTATATTAATTTATGTCAGAAACTTAAATAACGTAAAAAACAAACTTAGCTTGAGCCAAACCATGATGTTCTTATGAAACCTAACCAAGAAGTTTTGTTGAATTTTTGCTTTGTCTCAATATACAATGCTAACCACATGTTTAAAACAACATTAATCTGTAAACCATAAATATGTTTCACTGGAAACGTAATTAAGAATTCAGTTTAGTTGTATGGAGACAGGGTTGGTCCTGATGATTCCTACTAGCTTACTTTTTTGGGAGTTAATCTTTCAATGGTGCTTCTTTAGTCATGTATATTTGTTAAATATTCATGAAAAAATGAAATTTGAAAACATGTTTTCTGGGGCTTTAACCTTGGGTAATAACTATACTGTTGTACGTCACTGTTGTGATGAATTGTAAATGCGACGTACCTGTGTAACTGTTCTCTCTTTGTCTCTCTCTCTCCATCCGTCTGTAGCCATGGGAGTGCTCATGTCAAAGAAGCAGCAGGTGGAGAAGGTGCAGAAATGCAACGCCGTCGTCAACGCCTTCCAGGCGGGCATTAGGGAGCGTCCAGCTCCAGCCAAACAAGCAGACGGAGAAGCCGAGGAGGGCGATGGCCCTGCCGAATCCTCAGCCACTCCTGACGAGAAGAACGCAGAGGAAGCGGAGAAGGAGGAAACGGACAATAACGCAGGCCCGTCGACTTCGGCGCCAGCGAGGGACGAGTGTAAGGTCAACCAGGAGTCTTGGTCGAGGTTGCGTGACGGGAAAGGGGTGGAGCCTGAAGATCTTGATAAGAGCCATCAGCTCACGCCGCCCGCTTTCGTGCGGCCCAAAAGGGAAGCCGATGACGACCAGCCTGTAGAGGTGGAGCTGAAAAAGAAAGAGCAGGTACGAAATGAAGGCCTACATAGAGCAGTGCAATTCATGGCCAAGGTGTTATTGAAATCAGGACTATAACAAAAACAATAACCCTTTACTTTGACAAAGCACACACACAGGTCCAGGTCCTGGGATTAATAAAGTGATGTCTGCAAGATGTCAAAGAATTTCCATGGCAACAGCAGCACATTATCTCTTTTCCTCCCCCAAGTTAGGCATTATGATGAAGCAGTTCAGCCAGGCTGTCAAACGACTCTTAACTTTATCTAAACACCCTTGTTGAAGGTGAGAAAGTCTTAGTACAAAGTTTGTTTTTATCTGCCAGGCTTTTTATTGCCACCATAGCGATGAGATGTGTTATTGTTGTGCGTGAGAGCTCTTCACAGCAGGCCTCTCGTGGGCGGGCTGCTTCGGCTGTGGCTCAGAGAGGTGACCATATCCAGGGCGACGCTGACTAACAGGGGGATGGAGTTCACAGGTTCACTGACACCATCAGGTTTTTCTATTTTGCAAAGAGTAAACATGGCCTGGTAACTTGCTGTACTGCCGATGCTGCACTTTAACAAGAGGTGCCGAAATGAAAGGGTCTACCTTGCAGTAGTAATGTACTCGGGGATTTTGAAAGGCTGAAACTGAACGCAAATGGTATCTAGACCACGAGTAAAGCAATATGCTGGCATGGTTTTGCCAGGCTCATATGGCAGTAAATTGGTTTTCCTTTTTCCTTTCATCCGTCACATTCAAAGTTCTGTCTCCCCATTAGTAATTGCCTCCTTATTTTCTCATGTCAGGTTAGATTTTGGGAGCCATTTGGGAGCCATTTTATTCTCATATAACCTTCCTTCCTCATGCTATCCAGTGACATAGTGTTCACTTTTCAGTGTTATGCTGATGACACTCAGTTGTACGTCAGAGTGCTTCAATGTCAAAAAGAACTAATTCCCCACATTAACATTAAACACACACAATTCTGAAATCCTTATATTATCCTGGGTTGAGTTAAGTTGACTCTTTTACTTTATTGTAGTGGATTTTATTGTGTTCCTATTTAATGTGGCCCATATTAATACCTTTTTACAGGTGGATCCATTACCGTTTATTTTGTTGTTTGCTGTTTAACATGTTGTCCCTTGAGCATTTTTTCTATTGTATGCAGGTGATATCAAAAGCTAAGCTAGCTATAACAGTTCAGAGCTCGTGTTTGCTTTCAAAGGGCTGAATCGTTTCCCCTTTTGACACTCAATGAGCTATAATCTATTATCACCCTCAGGTTAAAAGGTCAACAGTGCACACACAGCACCTCCCACTTAACAGGCTGACTGCAAGGAAAGTTGCTGAGCACAATTACGTTCCCAAAGGGAGGAAGCCTTTGGAATTTATGGACCTCCATGGCCTTTCCTTCAGCACAATCTTTAGAACAAGAATGTATTCTGTCTATGCCCCACTAACTTTATGAGCAGCTAAAGCCAGGGTGTGGTTTGATACATCCAACATATATAGTACTGTGTGGCAAAATGAAAATTGATTGCTTGTAGGGCCACTTTAATTGTAAGTCTTGATTTTTAGATAAAGTTCTCCATCTTTGACATTGATGAATGAGCTTATTATCCATTTGTTGTCCCTGGTGGCAGCCCAGATCTCATTTTGACACGGACTATAATGCAGGGAGCTTGTTGATGCAGATGGAGTCATCAGGTCACAAGAGTTGGGCCATAACTATAGAAGATAGGTTGTGACTGAGGAGGTTTGACCAGGTCTCATCTGTGATGTGTCTGTGGGCGTGAAGCTGATGCCGAGACGCTGAAGTAGAGATAAAAAAAGAATAAGTGTGGAAACTCTCTGACAATGTATCAGCGTGGTTAACCAGTCAAGCATTCTGCAGTCATTTCCCCTGGCTTGACAGCTGGGTTCATCCCGGCTGTAAATGGAGCCCACAGTGAGGTTGGAGAATAACTGACAATGAACACGTTTGTCAAAGGCACAGTTTTCCTTTCCATGTAAGGCAGTGCGGTCATAATAATCTATCGAAGATCGTGAGCAAAGAACGCAAACTGCTAGTACATTTGAAACCACACTCCCACCACTGATGGACTGATGCCTAATCTTTCCACCCAGCTTTCTTATTCAGAGCTTTTATGGAGGGCAGTGCGTGTATGTTCGTGTGTGTTTGCAATCCTCATGTCTGCCAAATTGAGATCATAGATCAAGTTTGCAACAAAAATCTTTCGGTCATTGACGTAGTCTGTCTTTTTTTAAATTTTTTTTACCTCAGCCGCCGAACGATGAGATGTGCGACGTGTGTGAGGTGTGGACTGCCGACGACCTGTACCCCTGCAGGATCTGCACTCGGATGTTCCACGACGGATGCCTGAGGGAGCTGGGCTACCTGCGAGCCGAGGCCCTGCAGGAGATGAGAGACACGGCCCACACTGTTACTGGCTGGAGCTGCTACTATTGTGTAAGTCTGCGCAGCTCACGGTCACTTGCTGGACAACAAACAATGCAGTTTTAAGAAATGCAGATGCATGGAGGTACACCAAAATATACATTGTGTCGGTTCTAGGGTTTACATTTGTTCTTCTGGTCTTTTTTTGTTCTGAAATTCTGGAGGATTATTTCAGTCGTTTTTCCTCTATTTTCTAGATTTTGCTGTTCTCTTTGTGGTCACTATTTCATCCCATTTCTCACGCAAGATAACCTTGCTGGGTGTTATTATAGCTTCCTGTTGCTGTTGCTACAGCAAAAACATTTAGTTTCATGAACAGGATGAAGGCTAACAAGGTTTATTGCGTCAACTCACTTTAAGAATGTTAAGGTGAGCCCAAATATACAAATTCAAAATATAAACCTGAAGAACAAAAAATAGAAAAAAAAAAAAACATTTCATGATAAAAAATGATGACGTTAATCTTCTGAAACGGCTGAACAGTTTGATGAAGATATCTAATTATTTTCTACAACTTAATCTAGAGGGCTATGTTTGTGATATACATGGCATTATACACAATATATAGAAACATAATACAAGAGTAGAATCAGATAAGACAACATTTTCTCGAAGTCATCCTAGGGCTCTTATCTTAGATCAGTTAATTAGAGGAAAGTCAACTCCTAAGTGAATTTACTAAGATTAATCATGACATTCAGAAGTGGTATTCCATTTATTGATACAGGCTTGTTAGCCAGTTATGATAACAAGGACAAACTGCTGTTACATCCCATCTGACAAAGTCTGAACATCTGACTGACGACACCTAATGTTAAACAGCTCTATGCTGTAGCTGCATGAGCTAACGTCAGCTCTACAGAGTGACTGCTGCTGCCAGAGCTTTAATGTGGAGCGCCAATCAACGATACAACATACAATAAAAATGACTTCATAGCATTTCATAATGTCACGGCGGGAAAATCACAGGTGCGACTTTTATCATTAAAGATTGTTTCCTCCGAGCGTCAGTGACAGTTGGCGACATTAGTACATTTGCCGGCAACAGTTGTCGTAGCAGCTGGTGAAATAAACAGTTGCTGCCTTCATTCATTTTTTCTTTTAAAATGTGTGAGCATGTTCCAAAGTCTGTGCGAAGTCATGTCTCAAACGACACACTCTCACCTCAATGCGTCAAATAACGCAGCTTGTTCAATGCTCCTAAGCTTTAAACTATGTCGCTCCATGTATCCCTCTAGTCTAGTCAGTTTTGCAAGTGTCAGTGACGGCATGTTAATAATCCACCGACCAGGCTGAGTAATTCGACGCGTTATATAACATTATGCAGCCCATTATATAGGCTAACTATGTTCTTCAGCACGGTGAGCTCTTTGACGTGGCTTTGTATGGCAGCAGCTACTGCACAATAAGAATGCTGTCATGTTTTTATTGGGATACTAATTAAACTGGAGGTCAGATAAAGAGTTTCTTTTTCAAACAATAAAACTAACTTCAGCCTCCAGTCGGGAATTTAAATCCAATGCCAAAACCGATGACTCTCTGGTGGTCGTCGAGAGGCACAATGTAATCTGCTTTGATTTGAGCGCAAACAGCTGAAGCCCCCGCTTTCACTGGAGGACCCTTTAGAGTGGAGTGGGGGCTTTCGCAGTCTCTCGCCAGCCCATGGAAAGCGAAATCCCTTGCCAAAGTTGCGGTTATAGGGGGGACGTTTTCACACAATCAGTGAGAGGACAGTGAAAAGGTCCTCTTTCTTTGGCTGGCTCCTTCGGCATGCGAGGAACGGGGGGGTGGGGGGGCGGAAGGGGACAATTCAGCAAGGGAAAGACAGAGAGAGAACCGGTTTATTCAAATTGTGAATTCCAGCCATCATAGCATACATTTGCATATGTCAGTCAGCTGTTACAAATCCCCCGCTCCCTTTCCTTCCATCGCATCGCCATTTAATTTCACACATAGCACTGGAGACTGCTGTGGGTGGATGGAGTTTCCTTGAAAGTGGAGTTACAGTCAGCCTTCAAAGCAGACTGCTGCATTGTGCAAGTGATCCTGAGGGCCAAGATCCTGGAGGGGTCACACTTCAGTCAAAGTAAAGAGTGCATTCGTACAGCAGGCATGCTGGAGGTGCATGGAGGTGCATGGAGCGAGATAAGCATGATGAAATAGCTGTTGTTTTTAGCTAGTATGCAGGTTCGCCAGAGCTTTTTCCACTAAAAATGTGCAGCTGAAAATGATGTCGGGCGTAGTTTGCTCAACAATGAGCTAAAAGTGACTTAAAGGATCCACATGCATGAGGGGAACTGCAGGGTTATTTTATGATCTGATTCATTGTTCACACTGAAATACTGATTCTCGCAGCTTTGAAATCAATAAGAATAATTTTTTTTTCAACTTCCTGCTCTGGCACTGAGCCTATTCAAAGCTGTTTGAACACACAATCAATGCTGTCATTTTTTCTGAACAGGACTGTCTGATATAACTATTTATGCAAGCTGCCAGTTTAAGATTAGAATGTGTTGCTATTATTATACTTTCTCTCCCCTCCATGGGGCCTTTTGTGTCCTTTTTCCAGATGCTGTCAGTAGGTGTTGCACAAACCCTTAAATCACTGTTAATGCGTCTCTTTTTTAAATAAAAGTTTAGATGGAAATCAGAGACTTAAAAAAATGTAATTATAGCATTATAGCATGTAATTTATGAGCATAATAACATTGCAGATTAGAAACAGTGTCTGGCATGGAACAAACAAAGGAAGCAGCTTCCTGATGACAGCATGATCAATTTGTTTTGTTCTTTATTGATTTTCATCTCATTTTTTAGAGTTACAGACACATACAGATAAATGGATTATTTATACTTTATGAATTCTTGTGGGGATTTTAGTTTAATCAGAAGATTAATAAAATGTTGCACACAGAGCACTGTAATAAATATAATAATAAGAAACACGATAAAAAAATGAAACAATGATAGGCTAGATAAGAGCGGTAATGCAGAGGGATACGGCACATTGTTTTGAATATGATACACCATCCACATGGCTAAGAAGTGCCTTAATCTTGCATTCTCTCTACTGGCCAGCAGGGGGCGACTCCTCTGGTTACAAATAGAAGTCTGATTGTATAGAAGTCTATGAGAAAATGACCCTACTTCTCAATTGATTTATTACCTCAGTAAAACATTGTAAACATGAGTTTATGGTCTCAATCTCTAGTTTCAAGTCTTCTTTTAGTAAGTTATGGTCCATTTAGAGTCAAACAGACCATAAAGCAGGGGATGCTTTAGGGCGGGGCTACCTTGTGATTGACAGGTCTCTATTGCGGCGTTGTCTAATTTTGCAGTGGTTCATGTTTTCATCTTAGAACCCTTTTTCTTTCAAAGAGTTATGCTATTTTGGTTATTGTTATTTTGGAATCTTACCCGATAGTTTAAAATGTTGTTTTTGTTGCCATTGTAGGCCATCATTGTTAAATGTTTCATAACTAGAGCCATTTAACGTAATGTTGGCTTGTCTTTTATTGTTTTATTAACACCGTTTCATTTTAATTTTTCTTTTTGTCGTTTTTTTGTGGACCACTCTGTGGAAGCTAATGTTAATCGGAATAAAGAGCAACGAAGAATACTGCACATTTGAGATGAAAAACGCATAACTGTTTCAATGCTATTATTTTCAAGATACATTGCCCGCAAAAATGACAGCGAGAAACATTTGGCTCTGACACACAAATGGTTTGAAGACATTGTCATCTATAGTGCTAGAGCTCTCTTTCACTTGCCATATCTCTATTTCGTAAATGGCTGTTATATCTTAAAATGTATCTGTTGTACTTGAGAATGGTTGGTAGTGTGAGTTTCAGTAGGTTGATCACAATCCTTTCTGTACACAAAACACTGGCCTCCATCCGTTTTCCTGGAGAGTGAAAGACAGACCAACCAGTTTAATATCTCCCAACACCTTTTATTACCCTGTCACCTGCTGTATGTGTCCAATCATGGAGGATCTCTGGAATGAGTGCCACTTTATCACAGGTGGCAAACTTCAGTTTAGAGCCAATTGGGAGTCAAGTGCACTTTGACAAACTATATCAATCAAATGTACCCTCTCAAGAGGCTAAATCAAAGCACACGTATTGTTTGTGGAGTTGAGAAACAAGTCAACATTCACTTTTTTGGAATGGATTAACATTACAGCAGGAACCTTTGCCCACAAAGACATTTTAATGCTTTTCTTCTTTAAGGGCAAGGTAGGTCAGGGAATTAGAGTCCCCTTACGGAAACCCTGTGTGAGCAGAGAGACGAAACACAAGTGATTGTGCATTCCTCAAACATCAACAAGCTCACAGCTCAGTAAAGTAAATTACATATTGGGAGAGGAGAAAATAGGCCCCTGTGAACTGGTACGGCTGGAGGACTAGAAACCACCCAAGGGTCCGGCATTCTGATCCTGCATTGAGTGAATCCACTTCAGGGCTCGGTGGTCTCCATGACAGTATCCGTGTTGGGCTTTTGAATGGCTTGGGTGATTGTAGAAAAAACCTGCCAAACTGCAGAGAGCAGCCACGAGAGAATGAGCACAAACCAATGGGAAAGAAAGCCCAGAGGGTCTTTTCTTCCAGTGTGAAAACAACAGCCCTCTGTTAGCTCTCAGTCAGCTTCGACACTTTAAACTAACAGTTCCATTCTGTGCAAATGATACATAGCAACATGCTAACGAGGACGCGGCATCACCGACTGCATCCGTACTTTTTGTGTGGCAGACACTACGTGAGCCTGTTATTTTGATTCCGTGTTTTACTTTTCCTTGACTTTGGAATGGCCATTAGGGGCGGATATGGGTAGGTTAATCCTTCTTTATCAGGTGCACAAATTAATAAACTAATGAAGGAAGGAAAGGACAATTATATGTGATTGAGTTTTTTTTCCATGTGATTCCCACATCCATCAAAACATCATGTTAGTTAAGCAGCACCACCCACTCGCAGCAGCCAGACATAAGCAGGGAGGACTGGCTAGTATCGAAGGCGGTATAAATAAATAAATATATGAATAATTAGAGACACGTACAGTACACACACACTCTCGATCTGTAAACGTTGCAGACAGCGGGGCAGTGAGGTGTTGGCAGCTAATGTGCTCTTGATGACATGTTGAGGAATGCAGGAGGACGTCACGCAGCCTGTTGCTCGTCTCTTGGCTCGTATAATGAGGCCATGTTTGCAACACGGTTTGCCGGAAAAGAGGGGGGCGTTTGGTGAGGGGCAGCGTGTGGGCGAGGGCAAGTTACCACATTGAGTGGTGTTTTAATCAGCTCGCTGAAATTCTCATCTGATTTGATTTGTATTCGCTGTTATTTTACCGTGTCGAATAATTGCTGGTTCGCTTTGACATATCTGTGTTTTATCCAAATCTGCCATCTCCTTTATTGATTTTTGCTGTTATTAGCTTGAGGGTGTATTTTTCATTTGTGTTTAAAGGGTGGCCGGTGGCACATTTTCATTTAGATTTGTGGTTATTGTGAAACCCTGGCAGATTGTAACGGTGATTAAGGCCTAGGTAAACACACTGGAATTGACTTCCCTCAGTAATCCCAAAGGGATCATCAAAGTTTCATCACGCCACTTATCTGATTAATAATGTTCAAATAATATTCAGATATAAATCAGTGTCTCCTGTGATTTGCCTTGCCTGTGGATTTGCTGGTGTCTGGGAGGAAATGTCTACATCACACGCATCTTTCACCGTGTTCATTTTCCATAACTCTGATTAAATGCCCGATTAGTTCATTTTTGGCCACATAACATTTTGATATACTTACATATATAATTCATATGTGTTTTGTTTATAAATGAGCTGATGCTGATATTTACAACACTGCCCTTTGCTGTTGAAAAAGATAAAAACACGATATCTGAAAACATTAGCAAAGCATATTCAATCAAAAATATATATTTTTTTCATCATATGAGAGTTTGTGAAATTCAAAGCCTCATGGTCACAGACTGTATATAAGAAGTGGACGTAGTCACCGTGACGTAACCCATTGGTTTGTGGACTGCGGTTTTAAAGCCTCGAGTTTGGCATTTGGGCCACTGCCATATTGTTTTTGGCAGTCTCCCTCTTGTTTTTTTTTGCAACCAGAAGTGACACGAGAGGGTGGAGCTAAGTACAACCGAAATCAGAAATTTTTTTAGACGATCAAAATGTTACAATTAACTCTCATGAAGTGAAAACACATTGTGAAAGGGTTAAAGTTCTAAGACGGAAACACGGACAACTCCCAGACCGGACAACGCTGTGTTAGCGACCTGTCAATCAAAAGGTAGCCCCGCCCTAAAGTATACAATGATTTATGGTCTATTTACTTCTAAATGGACCATAATTTACTAAATGAACATCATGCTGTATTGAAGAAGACTTGAGACTAGAGATTGAGACCATAAACTCATGTTTACAATGTTTACTGAGGTAATAAATCAAGAGAGAAGTAGAGTCACTTTCTCATAGACTTCTATACAACCAGACTTCTATTTGTAACCAGAGGAGTCGCCCCCTGCTGGCCATTAGAAAGAATGCAAGTTTAAGGCACTACTGAATTAACTTCGCTTTTCAGACCCGGAGGTTGCCGCCTGCTCACGCCACTCTGCACTTACTTTTCTCTCTGGCTTTCTTTTACCAATGAAACCATTGTGAAGAGAGTGAGAGACACAACAGCACATCACGTGAATCACCTGGGAAACAGAGTTGCCGAGATGGATTCACAATCCAATACTTTGTATGCTTGTGGCTAATTACAGGAGGCCCATCTGGGACTAAGCCTATGTAATTAGAGCAGACTATCATTTTTTTCTTCTTTTTTTTTTTTACAAGTATAATTTTCTGCCCTCCTCTCACCCTCCTCTGCAGGATAATCTAAATCTACTGCTGACAGAGGAAGAGATGTACAGCCTCATGGAGACCTTCAAGCAGTGCAAGATCATCCCTGGTGAGTGAGCGAATCAAGGGTGCAAAATATATTATACATTTCATACATTTATACCTACAGTTCAAGTGTGGCAGGAGGAAGTGGTGATACTGTCCATCTCGTTTGGCAGTTAGGGAATCATTTTGTTGTCGACTGTTAGTCCTGTTTTTATATTTCCATAGGCCTAGTTGGGGAGGGGGCTGTTAGAAATTGCCTGGGGTCATTTCTTTCATAAAATAGAAGTCAAAAAGTCTATCGATCTCCATCCTTTTAGTTTCAGCACTACGGACAGCGCCGCGCCGAAACGGCCACCCTCCACCGACACATTCTCACCCCAATGCGTCAAATAGCGACGCATGCTCAGTGCTCCAAAGCGCCAAGCTTTGATGTATCCCTCTTACAGTCACTTTTGGACGTGGAAAGGGAAATTATACCCTCGTTTCACGCATGGTGTCTTTTCAAAATAAATTTCCATTTACGTAGGAAGTTACTTTTAGGCAACAAAACCACTTAGTTAGATTTAGGAAAAGAGCGTGGTTGATGTTAACTTGACTGACAAGCGACTCCCGTGACTGACGCCCCCCAGCGAGTCACATTCTGGTGCTAAACGCTGCTAAACACTGCTTCCGTGTGTCAGTGTCAGACGCCGAGGATCACTGACCAAGCCGCGGTGTTTGGCGCATTGGGAGTGAGAACAGGTCGGCTCTACGCACAACAGACATGAAATGTCAAATTGACCAATATCGTTTCGCTAAAGTTTTGAGGAATAACCCCCAATTCAACAATTCAGGCTAAAAATAGTATTACGTCATGTATTATATGAAAAAATGAAATAAAAAAGGTACAATTTGTTTTGATCAACTGGAAAAAACACAGTGTCAGTCACACACACAAAAATAGATTTTAATCTCAAGGCACTTCCTGGTTAAAACAATGTTAAAATAAACAAGTCACCATAATCTGAGACGGGTACCAGTACTGCCTCTTTTGCATGCATAAATGACAACGACATAAGACACATTGTGTACTGTTTAAACTCTATTCTTTCCTTGATTGTCAGAGTTATTACATTATCTGTCCTCATCACCCTAAATCTATTTTCCGAATGCGTGGTATCATTCCTCAGCTTGGATGGAGGTAAAACAGTGGGAGGTGGTCCTGCCTTTGCGGAGAGCGAGTCTCGATAGGTTAATTGCATCTGGAAGACTGCTCGGTGACTAATCAGGTCTGATATGTGATGCATTGTTCCCTTGCCGCTGCAGAGTCGTGCCTGGTGTCAGACGAGCTGCTGCAGTACCGCCACTATGCATCCAAGCAGCTGTTCGATAAGGACCTGACTGATGAGCAGGAGGAGGAAGTCCTCGCCCAGTTCGCAGCGCTGGATCCAGAGAAGAAGGGTCACGTCGAATGGTTCGACTTCCTTTACTTCGAGTCTCTGACAGTGTTGCGGAAGTTTCGCTCAGAGGTAAAGTATTAAGAAGAGGAAACAAGTTGCATATATTCAAAACATCTAACTGTAAAGCAAGGAATCTCTGTCTGTACATGTGTGTGTGTGTGTGTGATCTATTTCATACTTGGCTTTTCAGTACCACCAGGCTCAGGAACAGCTTCATACCACCGGCCTGAGACTCTGACCTCATAACTAAGACACTTTACCTCATACTTAACTTAGTGTTTTACAAAAGGTTTACATCTCTGCCTTTAAGGACTGAGTCGAGCATGTCTTCCGCAGCTCATTGATTGTAGTGCATTTTTGCTTTTTGATGCAACATACAATACAACCAAACAATCGGCTCCTTCCGAGCAGGCATGGGCTCCAAACGGCCACGCTCCAAACAGGCTCTCCACTAGTAATTATAACAGAACTTATACACTGCCTGATTTCACCACAGCATCCGATGACGCCCTGAAAATCCCCCAAACCACCTGACATAAAGTATTATCCTCACCATTACAATCATGGAACGTGCAAACTATCCTGCTCCTACTACTTGCTGACAAAAGGCCATAGGTAATCAAATCATCATTTTTATTTGTTTGTTTAATTACTCAACAATCTTTTTCCCAGCTATTCTTTTTTAAATCATGAAATATAATTCCTGAGCCCCAGAATATATGGCGTTTGTTTTGCTAGGCGACATCAAGTAAAACAGGAAAAGGTTCACTAGGCTTTGCCGGGAGTAAGACATTCTCAAATAGTGACCATAGTGAACCGACAAGAAAAAGAGAATAATGCTTAAAACCGTCTTTCCAGCAGAGACAAGTTATGTAACTCTCTCTCTCACACACACACACAGTTGCATTTTCTCTCTGCTCCTCTCTCCCAAATTAATCCACACCTTCCAACCAATCAGAGCGCAGAATTCTACTTCGCCATGATGTGACTCAAGCTCACTGTGTTTACATTCTTTCATTCACACCGTAATGCAGAGCAATGGAGGGATGAGAAGGTTTACCTCGTCTCGCTCCTCAAAAAGAGACTTTCTTTCGGCTGCTGTGGCAGAGATCAGCAAAAAACTGCATAAATATTTGCTAATCAGCCTTGCAGAGAATGCAGTAACACAGGTCAAAGACTACTTTGTGTTGAGGTTAGTTTGATCGTAAGACTCCGAGGCAAATGCTACATAGAAGTTGGCTTGCATCCACCTCCCTGAATAATAATTAATTTTACTTCACAACAGTTTCAAATTTGTGCTTTGGCTTGACTCTGGGGGTAGCATGGGGAACATCGGCGCCAGCAGACTATGTCAGACAGTGCTAATGTGATTGATGGGATTAAGGCCAAAGATGTCAGAACTAAAAAACCTTTTCCAGTTTCCTAAATTCAGCAGCGTAAAAGGGGAAGGGGATTAATATGGGTATATCAAAACTACATAATCTCAAACACTGTTTGGATTTGTTTGTTTTTCTAGAACTCAATGTTGCGCCTGTTGACTGCCAAGGAGAGAAACAACGCCCGGTCAGTGTTCCTGGGTCTGGACCTGGATGAAGACGGCGTGATCACAAGAGCAGAATGCCGCCAGGCCCAGCAGTCCTGGTTCCACAAGCTCAACAAAGATTCGCAGTCTTGCAATGTGAGGTGAGCACACCAAAAAAAAAAGGGCCAGTGTATCCCAACAAGATATCGTAACATTCAAAGCCCCGAGCATGAGTTTGAACCCTTTGAGGAAAACATAAGTATTTCATGTCTAGACTGAGATCAAGGGCACACGTCTGTGTTCAAGTCTGGCAGGAGTTTTTGAGGAGTGAGGATCTCATCTGTATGCCAACTGACTGCAGCTGGCAGAGGGTAAAAGAAAAAAAAGGTTTGGCTGCTTAGGGAGTAGAGACCATCAGAAAGAAGACTGGAAGCAAGATAACAAGCCACGTTCTTTCCTCGTTACATATTCTTCCTCTGGTGGACATAATCCCCAGTAACAGTGTCAATTTCGATTGCTTTGCAGATGACACGCATCTTTACTTGTCCAATATATTAAATGAGGAAATCAGTCTTTTGTGTTTTCAGCATCAGGGATGGACAAAAGCAAGGTTCAGTGTCAGTTCAGTGGTAAAACCTGGGCTTAAACCTAATTGAAATCAGAGTTTATAATTAAATATTAATATATTTTTCACTCTATATCTCATATATCTTATCATATATGTTAGACATTCATAACAGCGCAAAATGAGATCTTATATGACTTTCTTAGAGCTGCATTTGTGTCACATTTTGCACTCATCTGCATTTACATTCACTTATGTATTTCAAAACATTACTATTAATACTTTCAAGAAAATACTGCCACCAATAGAAATATTAAGATAAATTCATAATTAGTTAAGTCATTTTATATTTTTTGCCGTTTAAGTTTCACTCATCTATTTCCTACTACTTTTTGTAATTGTAAGCAGCTATAATCAATAATCTTCTGTTATAAAACTGCATGAAATGATAAGGTGAAAAGGGGCTGCTCGTAGTGATGAACCTACAGAGAATTATCACTGAAGATCTTGGCTTAATATTACATTTTAGCTCATTGTTCAGCTGTCTGGCTGAACAATGTCTGGCTGCTACATTAGTGTTTTGGTTCAGTCTCACTGCTCCCATAACTAGCCGGTGAACATAATGAAGCATTTAGCAGCTGAAGTACCAGATACTTCCTTCAGCTGTTGGTAGAGACCAAAAACAGAGCTAAGAGAGAGAGTACATGTTGGACTTACATTCACCAGGTGGACACAAACACGAACCCAAATGAATAGCACTGTTGCTACGTAACTGCTGGATGTGTAAATAAGCAATTGTCAGCAACTTAAATGGTTGATGATATGTCAATGTCATGTTCGTGTGTTTCTGCTGGCCAAAAAAACAAAAACGGTTTCATTACTGTATTGCTCAGACGGAAAGTTAATGCATCAGCATGCCATTTATTTTGTTAATCTACTCTGACAAATTCACTTTTAGGATTTAGCCTTAAATCACAACCTGAACCATTTAACTAATGTACTTGGCCAAAGTGCTCGGACCTCTGATGAAGGGGGTAATGTGTGTCTGTACTGTCTGTCAACTAGGCATCAATACGGTAGCTTTTAGAGTTTAACCATTGCAAAGTAAATCTCATCTACGTGGATCAGGAGCATTAAATCACACAGGGTTTGCCGGGCTGTATTGCTACAGCTGTTGACTCTGAAGTCTTTGAATGCAAAACAGAAAACTTATTTTAGCTTTAGAGACGGAGGAGGAAAATTAAAGTGAACACAGGCATTCTTATACCACTGCAGCATTTGCTGATTACATCATTTGCATACCATCACGCTGAGATGTCAAATGGGAGCACAGTATCTATACATGAAAACAGGAAAAAAAACTCCCCACAATATACTTTCAGCATAGATTATACATGAACTCAAATATTTCAACAACCCTGTCCTGTAGTTGTCGCGCCGGTCGCATTTATAATTCAACGCGTCCTCTGGCTAGTGCGCCCAATCAAAACCCACAGCTATGAGCCTTCAAGTATCTGCTTTGAATACAATTTCCCCAAAGTCAGGCAGCACAAAACTGGCCTCGTCCTACCTCCCTCTCACTCTGCGCTGTAACAAGACACAATGCTCTGTCTTTGTCCCTCTGCAGCTCTCACCTCAAACACTTGAAAGAATCTCAGGTCTTCGACTGGCACGGTGTCCAGTGCAGAATGCAAAATATGCTCACGCCAGCACAACGCAGACGGAGAAATTGAAAAGGGGAATTATAAATCAGGTGTAGATTAAAAGTAAAAAAAAAAGTAAAGTAAATGTAGCCAGTTTCCCCTGTCATGTTAAAAGCACACAACTAATGCGTTTCATTCAATAATGTATTCCGTGCTGCCACACATGTCATAAGCAGGCACTTAGTTGCCCGCCAGTTTGATGCCGAGTACGACGGAATTCCTGCTTTTAATAAATTGTCACGTATTAGATTGATGAAGCTGGTTTCTTTTGCTTTTGCCTGGAACTCACTTGAATTGTGCTCTTTTGAAGCCTCTCGAAGGAGACTCAGTACAGAACTGTTTGCACTGTTGTTTTGGCTGAGATCGATTCATGTTTGGCCCCTGACATGGCCACAGGGTCTGCTCACAATAACTAGAACAAACACTGCAACTAATACTACCTTTTTGTTCATAGCAGATCAAAGGAGAGGCAAAATATTAGATGCATTTCACAATATAACGCAATCCGGTGCAACTCCACCGCAAAGTAGAGCCTTGAAAAATGAATCAACAGCGCTCTGAAAAAAAGTCAGAGCAAAAACTGAACATAGCTCTCCTAGCTGGATGATTATTGTACTGGATTGCATTGTACAGCTGTTATTTTTATAGTGTCCATCCCTTGTAGTCTCTATTTGATTCGGTTAATATTATTTATGGCAGAAAATGCTATAAAGAATCACATTCAATATTGCGTAATACATGGGATATACATTTAAAATATATATATATATATATGCTCTTTCATCAGTTTTTACACTCATAGACAGACCTCATCAGAGTAGTGATGAAAGGAAAATAAGCTCTGATGGACTCTGATGAGGTCCCATTTGTTTGTACTGTGTGTGTGTGTGTGTGTGTGTGTGTGTGTGTGTGTGTGTGTGTGTGTGTGTGTGTGTGTCAGTGGTTGAAAAAGTATGCAGAAGGCCAGCATTAAATAAAAGTTCACAAGTATTACCAAAAAAATATACTCAAATATCAAAATTGTAAGTGCTCATAACGGAGAATGAACCCTTTGAGAGTGTTACTTTTATTACTGCGTATTATTGCTAATCCATTTGTAAAGCAAATTATATGATATCCCCCCTTGGAATGCAGTGGAGTACAAGTATGACGTATCATTAAATGAAAGTACATTTTTGTACTGGAATAAAAGGACTTTCCATTGTTGTTGTATGTGAACTGTGTGTGTGTGTGTGTGTGTGTGTGTGTGTGTGTGTGCATGTTCTTGTTACTGCTTATAAACTTCTTGTGCTGTCAAATCTCCTCTGCTGTACCATTTCCATCCCTCTCACCTATTCAACATGCGGCATTCCCCCACAGACTCATGGGACTCTGCTCTCCTATGAATTGTGGGTGAGTGTGACTCAGCACCGCACGGCTTGCCTCCTTTTTCCTCACCTGAGCACCCTCGAGCACCCCCGTTATCCTCGAGCATTCTCAGACAGCCCCCACCGTTAAGACTTCATTCGGAAGATAACCCCTCGCTCATAAAAAAAAAAAGAAGAAAAAAGCGAGCATACATTCAGCAATCAAGGATGGCTGTATCCTTGAATGGAGTTTAACGAGCAGAGTGTGAGCCCTTCATATGATTAGGTCTTGTTATGCCGAGGCGTAGATAAGATTCAGGCTGGCCTCTAATTATAGGGATCAAAAGAAAGCCTTTTGTTCTCGTCGGGGGAGCTTTGCTTTAAAAGCCTCACTTATCAATGTAAGAGGACACTGTGGACCAAAGGGGTCCGAGTGCGAGCTGTGCACAGCGGGTCCACGCTTCACGTTAAGATGCAACCTCATTTGTGCTCATTAGAAAGCAAATAAAAATCAAATGAGTCAGAAAACTCATTACTTTTGATCGCAGGCTCATAGACCTTCACAAGCTACAGTGTGAGGGTGAACATGGGGGTTTCAAGCAGCTGTCAGTCAGAAGATTCATCAGAAGAGATTCTATCCGACTCTGAAAGATCTAAAACTCATGACTCGTGAGGCTGTGGAAGACAAGTCGTCTCGGTTTCTCGTGAAATGGAAAGTGACGTTGGCTTGCTCCATATTGTTTTCTATAACTGTGTTTGATTTGGCTTCAGAAAGAAAATCCACGTAAAAAAGAATTCACATTGGGTGTGAAAATGTATTTTTGACTGCAAACAGATGTTCACTTTCTATCTTACCACTGGCTCAAACGGAGCATCGTCTCCTGAGGAATAAGAGCTAATAAGTTGAACTCGAGTAAAGATTTTCTTCGCCATAATTCAGTCCCGATAGCGATACCTGGGCTTTTGGTATCATCCGATATGGAGTACCGATCTAATACCAGTGTTTAATTAATAAGATGTATGCCTCACTGTGTGGAAGAGACTGGGATCATTCTTTGATGATGAAGGCAACATCAGGCTTGATTTAAACATTGTTGTACTAACTTCTTAATGCATAGATATAAATGTACTGATTTGTTATTTATTAAAATAATGGCATCCGTTATCAGATCGGCTTATTGTCACCGATAATCCTATCAAGCTGTGCGAGTCCATATCGGACCGATATCCGATATCAGTATCGATGCATCTCTAGAATTGAACATTGCACAAACCCCCTGATTTTGGACAGTAGTGTCTGTATCTTTGAGCAATGCTTTTCTCTGTTTTATGACATAGTGATATGATTCCCTTGGAGTTTCAGACTGTTGATAACTAAACAAGACACAACCTCATGACTTCTGACAAACTGTAGCGGCCTTTTCTAGCATTTTATATACTTTATAATAAGTATAAGTAAAATAATTGCTGATTAAAATATGTATGCATTTCAGCACTATTGAGACTGAAAACAGTGATGTCACCACATGATGATTTTTAAGGACTTGGCCTACAGACAAATCTGTTGGCGTAACTGCGTTAAAACTAGCAGGAATTACTAAATAAAAATCAGAAAGGTAAAAGAGGTCCACACCACAAGAGAAGGAAGAGCTAACCAGGTTGTTGGCTCACCATTGTATCACTCCGTCTCTACACTGGGTGCTTCCTGCTCCCTTCTTTGTCGGCATGCCGCTCAGAATGCAATCCAAACATGAGAGTTTTATGGAGATTTATGGGAGTTAAATTTGTTTTTTTGGAGCAGAGACTTGTGACTTTTACTTTCCAATTTCTACAAAGTTGAAGTTAACTGTTGGAGCAGCTGACGGCGGTACAGTCCAGACAAGACTTCTTGCCGTCTGTTAAAACTGGCCTGAATTTTGTTGATTTTATTGCCATCTGATGACTGTATTTTCACATAACCAGTTCTACACAATCTCTTGGACAAGAGAACTCAGAAAGTAAAATCCTTCAAACTTTAAACTTGAATCCTTCTCACACAGTACAGTGTTTTACAAGGTGTTACAAGTGGCGACTTGTCTGCTTCTTTCTACAACTCAGATTCCTCTAAATATTATGAAGTACTGACTAACTCTTTGGGCTTACCAATATCCCATCCAAATAAGTATTATTTAAATGTAGGAATTACGGCTGTGGATCAGAAAATGTCCTTATGTTTCACTAAAGTCACTATCGGTCTTCACTTGTTCAAAAAGTTTGCATGGTGCATTCCCTTGTTCTTCCCTTTTTTTCAGAGGAAGGTCTTATCTTGTCATTGACTGTTCTTGTAGCCTTCTCCCTAACTGGTACTTTTCTGTCCTTTGTGCAGCATCAGTCATGTTGGCCCCATGTGCGAGAGCAGTCCAGCCAGCTCTGGCAGTGAAAGGAGCAAGACTGATGACAGCAGGTTTGTCCTCTTATATTTTAAGTGTGTTAATGAGTGTGTGTGATTCAGAATACAATTGATAGAAATTACAATATGACAGACATAGACGGTGTATAAGAAGTAGACGTAGTCACCATGACACCAGCGAGTTCGGCATTTTGACCGTCATCATCTTTGTTTTTTGGAACCAGAGGGTTGAGCTAAGTACAATCAAATGCAAAATGTTACAATGAACTTACATGAACTGAAAGCAAACTGAAAGGGTAAAAGTTGAAACACAAAAACAAGGACATGTCCGTGGTAGCCACGCCCTAAAGCATACTCTGATTTATTATTTATTTTATTCTGAATTGGACAATAATTTACGTAATGAACATCATGCTGGATTGAAGACGACTTGAAACCAACCATTGAGACTATAAACTTATGTTTACAATGTTTACTGAGGTAATAAATCAAGTGAGAAGTAGAGTCATTTTCTCATAGACTTCTATACAACCAGTCATAATTTTGCAACCAGAGAAATCGCCCCCTCAAGGCCATTAGAAAGTATGCAGGTTGAAGATGCCTCCGCATTAGCTTCACTTTTCAGACCCGGAGGTTTCCACCCGATTACAGCCTTGCATTGAATACCAATTTGGTGAAGCTCTCCTCTCACGGCTCTTGCGTCTAACAGGCTTCACAGGCCTGCTGTCTCCCTTCAGCTTTGAAATTTAGATAAACTTGTTAACCCTAGCAGAATAGGCTTTTTCCCACCAGACCAGCCAAACAAAAGCTGCGTGATGTCCCCGCAGCGTTCCATGCTGTTCAAAGACAGTGAGCATTTCGTGGGCAGAAAAAGTGAGATTGATTTTGAGCCAAACAACCTAGAAGACTGCAGCACGGACGTCGGCGACTCTCCTGCTTCAGGCTTCGCTGTCCCTCCAAATAACCTGGAACTCTGATTCAGAGTCACCAGATCATGAAGACAAATCCTTTTTTTTTTTTACATCATTAAAAACAGGGTCACTGATATTTTTTTTCATTGGAAAAAAACAAAAACCTAGCTAATTTCTTAACACAGCTGGGCACTGTAGTTTTCAGCAAATATTGCTCTAACCCGAGTAATCAATGCTTTTTTAGCGGACAATTTTACCAGCGGATAAATACACATTTGGTGCAATATATTGAGTGTATTGGCACCTGGATGGTGTATAGGATTGACTCAACATAAGCTACAGTACACATGTTCATTGTTATAAAGGAAACATCTCATCGAGTGCAACAATGTGGCTCATCAACAAGTTTACATGCACTAAATATTCAGTTTTCGGCCCTTATTTTGAAAAAGAAAATATTCCTAATAAGTTGTGTCCATGGCTGATGAATATTAATATTTTGTTGGACCGTGTGAACACATCCTCCCTCTTTCATTTCTTCAACCACCTTCTTGAAAAGGTTGGCGTAGCGATATTTGCGCATATCCAAAAACCTGTTGGTATCCAAGTCCTTCATAATGCTTAAAATGTGTTTCTCTTTCCGACCAGAAATGTGGGCTTTTCTTTTGGCCATGCAGCTCTACTGCAGCTTTTAAACTATTGTTTGGTTGGTTAGTGTTCAACACACAGAGCTGGTCGTAAACAGGAAAGAGGCCACGTGTCGCAAAGTACAGAACACTATTGACAAGCATATTCCAAATGTGCTGTATACATGTCCAAATAAATGCACCTGAAAGTCGAATATTTTTGGCGAAAATACTCCATTTGGAATAAGGCCTAATTAAGAATATCCAAACGGAATATTGTCATATTCTGAATAATAGTGGAACATGAGTGCGCATGTAAACTTAATCACTGATTCATTTTTAATAATTTCGGCAAAATGGAGCTCAATGGCACATAGAAGGAAGATTGGCTTTGGCTACAGACGCCATACTTGGTAGTAGATTCAATTCATTGTTAGTTTTGGTCTTTTTCTCTTTTGACAGTAAGCAACATATTGAAAGTATAAACTATAGTCAAACAAACAGCCTTTTCTCTGTTGTTGTTGTTGTTGTTGTTGTTGTAAATTAATAAAAACTCTCTTCATCCAACAGGCCAGTGACCTGGGCAGACTTTTTAAAGGAGAGTGCCATCTACCTATTGGCTGCGCGGCCCAATAGTTCTGCCATGCACATCCGTGTGCCTCTATAGTCCAGGATCCTCCACTGCACCCCAGCAGAGAGAGAGAGGGGGAGAGAGAGAGAGAGAGAGAGATGGAAGGTGTACCCTATAGTCTACAGGCGGGTGGAGGAAGATAGACGCGCTGACAAGCGAAGAGCAACTGAGCAAACTGGATGAAGCACTGAGAGACAGCGGATCAAGGCATCGACGGAACCTCTCCCTCCTCTGCGTCACCCCCCAACCCCACTACACCCGACAACACGCCCCGCTGATTGACACGCCGACGACGCAAGCGACAGAAGCCATCACAGGTCCACGACACCAACAAAATACTTCAGACAAAATGTGAGGGATAAATGGGACGGGGAAGAGAACAACCCGTCGGTCGATTTGGAAAACGTTGAGTGTAACGATCGCGCGTACAAATCCAAGCTCCCAGGATGCTCGCACTATACGAATACCACACACTGTTTGGCCCTCCAGCTGCATAACACCCCTCTTTCCATGCGGGAACGTCAGCGTGACAGGCTGTTACTGTTTCAATTATTCATTCCCTCGGGCCTCATCGTGCCCGAATAATAGTTCCTTGCTGCTGTAATGGGATTGTGTTATTCACCATCAAAATTGTTAATCACACTACACAAGAGGCACGTGCAAATTCATTATTGGTAGTGTTTGAGAAGACTTCTGGGGTGGAGATTAACCCCGCAGCTGCCATTCTCTGAACGTATACCAAAACGGGAATGAAAAGCTGTCCGCATAGCTGATATTATATGAAGAACTGCTAATCACGCTGGTATAAATTATTATTATGCATCAAAATAAAGCTGTATTTATTCCTGTATCCTCCGATGTATCCTCTGTTTATCCCCAGCCTCATCCAAGAGTCTATGTTCTTCCGAAGTACTAACCGTGAGAAAAAAGGGGACGTGAACGTTAACGAAAGCTAACCCGGGTAAAAGACGTGCATATACTGCCATATAATAGATTTGGTTCCCGTTGCGCTCAGAGCTGCACTTTGACAAGGTGGGAACATCCGCCCTCCTCTTGTAGTGTCCTTATTTGCACTGTGGGAACGGGGAAGTGGATGGGCTGCTGTGTGACATAACTGTCAGGAAAAATGCTGAAAGACAATGGGTGATCTGGCGCAAGAGTTTGTCCTTTGTTAATACAAGAAGCACTGTTAAAAATAAGACATGTTAATGGAAAAAAACGTGGTTAGGATTCTATAATGTTACAGGTTATACAATAATTTAAAATGCACATGAAAACTGCCTGTAGAATCACTGGAAACGTGCTGTAACCAGTAGAACTTCATGTATTGCTTATGCCATGTAATGACGGGTCTATGTCCTATTGTTAAATAAAGTATGGTTATGACATGAATCTTGATTGTCTGAGGGATATGTCACAGTGCTGAAATAAATGCATGGCATTTGACCTCCTTGAGAATCTTGGGTTTCTTTCTTTTCTCCTTTTTTTAAAACTCCAATGCCAACCAAAAAAAAGAAACCAAAATATTAATAAGGATATTTTTCCCACAAACAATACATGTGAAAATTAGGCAAACGTGTGTAAGGTTACATATAAAGGACCTGTCACGGCCATCACACATATTCACTCTAGTAAAATAAATAAAGGCTCAGCAAAGGCTCCTTAAGAGGCAAAAATCCCCAAGTTATTAACTTTTGTAGGGTAGCAATAGAAAGCGTCCTTACCAAAAACACAACAAATATGGCTTGGGATGAGCACGGCTCTGCAGCGTGCCTTTAGAGCTGCCCAGGACACCATTGGTACCCATATACCGAGCACCGGTGATAGCGCTCAGATGAGCCCAAAGGATGCTTAAAGCCGATGCCTCTCCCATCCACAGCCTGTTCACCCGGCTGCCATCTGGCAAGAGATACAGAGGTATCCGCTGCTGAGCAGAATACAGAGCAGCTTCTTTCCTCACGCTGCGGGACTCCTCACATCCACCGCATCCTCTACACATCATCGTGAATAAATGGCTTTTATCATAAACCTCAGCGCTGCATGTCACACATGTACTATACGTTGTACTGTATCATTGGTCTTACTCGTAAATATTTTGATTTTGTGCTACTTTTATACCCTTTGTTCGACTCTATTGCCTATTTTATTCTTTTATTCTAGTCTGATTTAAAATATTTCAATATGGTAATATTTGTTTACAGATTTTCTGGCCTACAACTAATGACAATAAAGCTGAAGCTTGAACCTTAAATCTGCCACTGTTATAATTGTAGACATATGTAGACATATTGTAGACATATGCGCCATGCTAGAAAGCTTGACAGACGTATCAACCGTAACTCTGGGGGGGGGGGGGGGGGGGTTAGAAAACGTGCGATTACAGTGGCTATAAAGTAGCATTGCATTTAAACTGGTTTAGAATACTGCCAGTTATCAGCTCCCTCAACGTGATTGCCCTCTGCTCATTATTCCAAAAGGATGGAGCAGAAAACAGCTTACAACTGCTGCTTCATCCAGTGTCATTGCACAATTATACATTCCACAGCGGGCACAGGGCTTACCTTACACTTAGAATCGCAAAACGCGTTCCGTACGTTTGAGATTGAATGTCAAGAGGGTCGTAGCACAGGGACAGTCAGGAATGGCACTGGTAGAGCGGACAGGAGCTGATTGTTTGCTCAAGTTTACATCAAAGAGGAGAGCTCCAGAGAGGCATCATGGCCACTGGACCTTTCACCTGCCTGCAATAAAAATGAAGGATCGATTTCGAACTGCCAAGAGGTCACCTTCTCACTTGGGGGTTTGCCAGAGAGAGGTGGACAGAAACTGAGAGACAGAATACAGACACTTCACCAAAGTTTTTTTGGATCCATCGACTGAGGTGTCAACGAGGACATAGACTCCATATGCTTTCCATTTTTACAACAGCCTGTATTAAAACCTATATGTGGATACCTATCTTCCATGTGAACTCGTTCTCAATCCCAATGCGACAAATACGCTATGAAACGCACCTTACATAGTGCTGCAGGAATGAGTCCTTAAACCTTGAAATGAGTCAGCATTTTTGCACTTCCGGTTCCCTCGTCTCGAAGTCAATGAGTTTTTTTCTGTGTATTTGGTTAGATAGAATAAGGTTTGCGGTCAACATAAGCTTAAAAGATTTCAATGATTTGTTCTATGATAAAAAAAAAGTAGGTATATACCCATCTTGTGAATCTTAAAGCTTTTATGTGTCCTAAAAAAAGCCAAAGCTAACAAGTGGCTAAACGTCATCACTCAAACTAGTTTGCCTTCACAGCCACTTTGTCTGTACTTGCGTTCATACAACCGTGGTGTAGTTTGTTTACAGCTAACATTAGTTTTTACTTCTGTAAATTGCATTTATGCTTCAAAGACCATAAAAGTAGTGTTCATTTGAGAAGATTATCTTCCTGAAGAAAACATGTAAATATCCTTAAAAACTTGTGTTTGCCACAGAGTTTATTTTTATGCAATAATCCAAAATCCGATGGAAAAACCCCTTTGTCTTTTTGTAAAGGGAACCAGTATGATGCTAATTTACGGGGTTGGCCTACAAAAATACGTCATCGCTGCACTCTACTACTAGTCCACACAAGGTGGGCGGGATGACAGTAGATGGGTCAAGCAAACACTGGACTTTCATCCAGGAGACCACTGTATGTTTCCTGTGCAAAACTAATTTTCGAATTCTCAATGAATTTTGACGTCAGTCATTAGTCAAGTGAGTCGTTTGTCACGTAAGTCGTTGGTGTCGTTAGCCGTGGGACTTACATGAGTTGCTAGTCACGTGACTCGTTTGTCCCTAGTTAGTCACGTGAGGTTTAGTCAAGTTATGTCAACCACGCTATTTTGCTCAACCTAACTAACTGTGAAGGTGAAAGTTTATTTTGAAAAGGCCCTCTGCGTGTAACAAGTGTTTATTGACACGCCTTCCCTGACACGTCCAAACTAATGCTAAAGGGGTTCATAGAGCATCATAGTTTGAAGCTTAGGAGCACTGAACAAACTGGGGTATTTCACGCATTGGGGCGAGAATGTGTTGTCCATGTATGATGCATAACAAAAACAAAAAATCTTCTTAACCTCTTCTCATGTTCCGTTCTTGTGTTTTCATTATTTTTTATTTATTTCACCTACATGTTATTATCCGGGTCATGTGATTGCCCCCATTGGTAGATAACTCTATAAACGTGAGTCCAATACTCGTGTTGTCTGTTTGTTACTAGCCCTAAGGAAGACCTGAAGTGGTTAAAGCATGTTGTCTTTTGATGATTTAGCCACTACAAAAAAGGCTTATTAAATATTTCCTTCCTTGTGGTTACTTGTTTTTATATTTTGGAGTGCCTGGATTGCCTTCCTGCTTGTCCAGAATTTAGTAGTAGTCCGACAATGGAGTTGTAAAGGCTCTTCTGCCTCGAAGCTTGTCTCATTTTTCTTTTTTATCTGTAAGTAAAACAAAAATACAATGTCAGTAGCATCTCCGGAAATGCCAAACTGAAGGTCGCACAGTAAGAATGGGAGAGAGAACGACACACACAGTAGAAATAGAGAGAAAGACACAGAGACAAAACAGGAAAGAGAGATGAAAGGACACAAAGAATGTGAGAGTGTGTGTGGGAGAGAAATCATTAAGATGAGGATCTTATGTAATTATTTCATAACTGATTCAATCATGGCATTGTTGACCGGGCTAACTGTTGCATTAACTGCTGAGTCAAACGGGAAACTTGAGCTCTGAATTAGTCCAAGGTTGTCCCACCCAAGTAGCCTCACAAATTACCGGGCTAATGAGAAAGATTGTTTAAAGCCCTGTGATGCAGCCTTCATGTCATTTGGGATACTCAACTTAGGATCAAGTCTTTATGTCTACCAAAGAAAAGTTGTATATATATATATATATATATATATATATATTAAAAAAGAGAGAGAAAATATTTTTTTCGAGTCTTAAACAAATGAATACATTTGCCAATGTTTGCAAATGTAACCAATTGAGATTGACTTCTTTCAAGATGTTTTGGAATCAAATCTCATTTTCAATATCTATGTCCGCCACAAGGATCATGCGATCGGTCGTGTGTGTGAGTGCACACTCACACACGACCGATCGCATGACTGTGTCTGTCCATGACTGTGTCTGTCCATGACTGTGTCCATGTCTAATCTTCCATTCTGCTGCAGCAAACTGCTGAATATTTCGGGTGGCCAGTTATGGCTGCATACTCAAGGACCTCTCGTGGTTGCCGTCACTCACACTGCTGAGTACTTTGCCACTTGTAAGTCACTTGAAATGTCTTATACGTCGATTTTGAGACAATTGACTGCATACATCACTGCTTGTTTTTGAGTTGGAATAAAGTGTGTTTTACAATCCCTTACAGCCCATCAGAGTGTAAACGGGGGGTTAGCCAACAATACAGCAGCGGCTGTTGAAGACACACCACACCTCTCAGAGATCTGCACTTTATTAAGTGCACCTTTCTAGTTTTTTTTGTTTTGAATACAGACATTTCTGAAAACATTTTTTTAAAGTGCACCCACTTTCACAATCCATTTTATACTTGCTTGCACATGTTATGACAGGGTGTAAAGACGACTCTTTCTTTGATAAAAGAGTGGAATTCAACCTTGGACAGCTTTAACCTAAGGGCTATTGATTGCGTCAAAAGAGAAGGCAGTTCTTATATTGTGTACAACAGAGTTTTACACAGAGATGTAAGTCAGCTGCACTTGTGCGTATAACTCGGTTTGATGGAGGTGTCAGTGGAACCATTCATTCAGCAATGTTGTTGCAGTTAATTTAAACTTTTAGTAGACCATAGTCAATCTAGACAAGATGTAAGACCACTTGACTGATCAAGTTTTGAAGCAAGAAGTGTGAAACTCACAGACAAAATGAAAGAGATGTTTTGAAATCCCATATACACAGTATATATGCCAGATTTTCAGGATTTTACCTGAAGGTTGAGGCTGGCATTATTTTGTATTTTTTCTAATGGTGATCAAATCCCATTATGACACCAAAACCAACCATCAATCGACCCGAACAAGTATTGTCCAAATTGTGACGTAGCTTAATCCTCTGTGCCATAAACACATCTATGAGGCAGTGTTGCACTAGTTGACCTGTTCCGGCGTTACAAACATGGGCACTGTAGTTTTTATATCAGTCAAACATACATTGTTTAGCTTCTATAAATACTCGGGAGAACGCTGAACGTGTATTAATCCGCCTCAGAAAATAGTCCACAAGAAATGCACAATTAACTACTGTTTGATTAACGCTTGAACTGCAGTGCCCATAATTCTAAAAACTGACTGAGCCTTTTTTGATTATGAAATGAGAATGTTTATTACATTTTATTTTGGTAGGAACCAATGAGCCTTGGCTACAAACAGGGAAGGGAAGTCAGACAGTATTGTTATTGGTTTTCATGGAATGTTTGGGGATCATAACCTTTTTTCCTTTAAGCCTGGAAAAGAAGATTTTTGTATTCCATAATGCTTCAATTTCAGCACTTTAAAGAAACAGGTTTTTATTCAATGTTTCATAAAAATTGCATGAACACAAGCGTGACAAGTTTTTTGCATCACACAAAGATTGTGGGTCTGTAAGGGTGCCAAGGCAACAAGTGTGACTTTGTGAGTCCCCCCCCCCTCCCATGCGTAATCCAGAGTAACTCAGTATAAAAGGTTATCTGGCTTGTCCTACAGAGAGTCTACCAGGGCCAGCTGCTGGCTGAGGTGCTGCGGCTGTGTGACGACTTCACTCAGCATGGATGAGTAGTGGTAAACAACAGTGGCAGTGTGGTCACGGCCCTGGGGAAAGGGCGCCAGAATGGAGCCGCGGCAAAATGTCAGCCCGTCACTCACACCGCGGAGTTCATCAGCAGGTCTGTTGGAAAATGCAGGATTTCTATGAGCGCTCCCAGTTTGGGCTTTAGCTTTTGGCGTTTTGGAGGGAAATTCTATCAAAGTGGACATTGAAGGTGTTGTTATGAAAAAAAGGAAATTCTAAATATCTTATAATAATGATAATAAAATAGAGATCAGGAGATGATCAGGGCTCAGGGTTAACCCCCTCCAGCCTCAGTCCTTGTTTGCCAACTGATTTTCAACACATCAAAACTAACAACACGCCACACCATCTCTCCGATCCATTTTTAGATCCACCTCCGCTCGCAGGCGAAGACATCACAGCCCACCTCCAACCAGCCAGGCCAACTTCTTCCTTGGAGCCCACTCAGTCTCCTCGGCTGTCGTGCTGCCAATTACAGCCACAGCCGTCTGGTTTCAGGACGGCCGTCTAACAGGCCTGGCTTTTTTTGATTTTTAGGACTCATTTGATAAGCGCTCTTGACAAAAAAGTGTCGAGAGGGGACCGAAATGTTAGCATGATTACAAAATTGTTATGCTGAGCAAGAGCACTGTGCGGGACTTAAATGAGGCATTCCAACGCACCAGTTTGATGTGCAAATACCTCCCTTGGAAAAAAAAAACTTTCATGAAATGCTCCAATTAAAGTGCTGTGTGGCACGTATCCCTCCTCTGCTCTATCTGCACAAAAACATGCACATATCAATTATTTTCATCACACAATAACAGTCTTCTTGCGTTCACATGTCTCAATAATATTTCCTTGCAGATGAGAAGCCATCTGAAAAGAAACCGACAAAATAAGCTGGTTATTACGAGGCATAAAGGCTGTGGAGGGAAAAATGAAATCCATGTAATTGAATACCCGGTGTGGACTGAAATCTGTGTACTGCATGCAACTGTGACAATTCGGGACTGCATCTGCTGCGACATTGTAGATAATAGGGCCTTGCCACATGTAGATTATTTTGTTTTGAAATGGTCCAGTGAAACCTAACCTCCCTTCAGTTCACACATCTCTGCTGGACACATTTTCTTTCTTCATTTATTTAGCTCCTCATTTTGTGCAACCCCCCCCCCCCCCCCCCCAACCCCCAACTCTGTGTCTGAAGGATGTCGGATTGCTGTTCATGTGAAAGATAATTGGTGCAGTTAGCGCACGGTGGCGAGGAGACAAAAACAAAAGAGGAAAATATGCTGTTTTGGCTTTTATCGCAGCTTATCATGACCCTACAAAAAGAAAATACTGTAGGAGAAGGTGCCCCAAAAGAAAAGAGGACATACACCAACAGCTATACTGTTTAAAATGTTCAGCTTGTATTGCATGCGTTAGGCCCCTAAAAAATGAACCAAAAAATGCAAAATGATACGAGATAAGAACATTGACAAACTGGGGCCATTTTGGCACATTGTGGCACAACAACACTGCTCAGGGCAATTGGGACTACAGCAGCTGCGTGACGTTTGTCACTGATTTAGGATCAGATTGGGCTGCCTGATTTAAGAATTAGCGATGTGCTGCATCATCTCATCTCCACGGAGTGGGGTATTTTAGGCATCACAGAGCTCACAGGAAACAAAGTGGGGCCTTGAAGTTTTGAAGGTTATAAAAAGGCATTGGACCATCGTAGTTCGAAGGTCACTTGAAGACCTTTTGTGTGAATGGAGAGTCGCTCTCCCTCACTGCACATGATTCATCCAAGAACCATCTGACGGTAAATGTCAAGAACTGCACAAAGCTGTTGAGTTTTCTTTTCTTTTTTTTATCCGTAGCCTAGATTCAGCTGAAGGTACTGTCGCCATCATAAATCAGTGGCATGACATTAAGAACTGCAGATCTTAATATGAAATTATCTTTTCTCGTTACTAATGATGCACGTTGTAATATGCTACATGTAGGTCTACGTAATACCTAATGTAGCTACAGCCTCGGTCAATGTCTTTATCTTGCTATGCCAATATATTCTGATGGCCTATGCCCCGAAAAAATATCTACCTGCATTGACAATTTTCCTGACTCATTTTTTTGACTCAGTCTTTGTCTTTGCCCATTTTTGGTGTTGCACAGGTCACCTGATTAATTAAAATATACACTATTTCTAGTAGTTGCATTTTATACGATATCCCTTAAAGTACATCTGTTTTTACAGAAAAAAACATTAGAAAGTAAGGCTCAGCCTTTTATCAGCTCACTACATGCAGACAGATCAGTATTTTCATAAAGCTCACGCTTCCATCTAGTGTTGAAAACATAAAATTACATCGCAGTGGTCTGTGGCCTTAAAATAGTATTATGATGACAAAATACTAACACTGACACATATAGGTTTAAACAACAATACGTGCATGTGGGAGGAATATTATGCTATATTGAGTGATTATTCGGTAGTTTTCAATCAAGTGTACCCTATTTTAATGTCTGATCTTCTGCGCGTGCGCGAACCGAGGGGGGCGGGTTTCTTTAGCATGACCAAATGTTTTGTTTTCTTCCCTTTAAGAAATGGGTCAGATGAGCTAACACGGACGCCTACGACGGCAAACGCTTGTCAGGTAAAAAGCAACACCAATGTCTGCATTTATACTCCGTGCGTTCAGTGTTTGAACCGCCATCACTTCTATGTAGCAGCCAGTAGCACAATATGAGTTCTGAGGACGTCCAACCGGCTACGCAGCACACCGAGGCTAGCTGCTAACTACTGTTAGCTTCAGTAAACCGTGACGGTGAGGTTACCTCTTATTGCTACTCTGCTACTATTGGCTCAAACGTTACCTGCCCGGTTCCCACTAGAACTCTACAAGAGATAGTAATGGCGCTTATTTTCTTGCACGCCAGGTTTAAACATGAGCTAACGTAACGTTAGCCCGGTGGCTAATGTCAACGTGTTTGCACTTAACGTTAGTCAACTTGACATGGAGTCGTCTGAAGAACTGCTGTTGTGCTTATAACAGTTATTTATGAGCTGCACAATACCCGGTTTAATGTCATCACACTAACTAATATTTACAGATGACGAGTGCTTAAAACGTCACTTTACTCATAATCGTGATACTGTCATGCAGTGAAAAATAACTCAAACTCCCATCAACCTAATGCAGTAAAAGCAAAACTCAGGAATATCGACTTATATTAGTAGCTACCCAAGTTATTATATTATAAAATCTCGCAGTAAACTGTTGATACTTTTTGTTATGACCAGACACTGACAGGAAATTATCAGATTATATATTTTGTTTGTATTTAACCAGAAAAACCCTATTTGTGCAATCAATCACCAACCTTCAGACACTAAATACTTACAATATTTTTCTGTCGCCTTAAACTGAGTTCATGCATTAGTGACACATACAGTAATCGCATGATGATTACCAAGGAATGTCTCAACAACGGTGGTAGGAAACTACTTTATGTTACTCTTAAAATGTACACTCTGCAGTTTTAAACAACGTCGGCAGAGGTTTTCAAAGTCACCTCTGGTCGTTGGTTTCCTCTCGCTACAGAGGCGTGGAACTGGATTTGAAACATCCTGAGAATAGGTGATCCATTGCTGTAAATGTCATATCATCCCCCCCTTCTTTTTTTTGGGTCAAGGTTATGTTACCATTGCTTACTTACATTTTATGCGAGGATCATTTTGGCCCCCAGGTGGTGCGTTGAAATATTACTTGTCCACGGCTATTCAGTTCCCAGTTGCAGGGATTTTATGAACATGTTTATAAAGCCAGCTGTCAGATGATGTGGTGCTGTAAAGAGAGCCGTGTCTCTCTCTGAAGTGGTACAAATCATAAGCCTGTCAAGTCCTCCTCCATGGCTCCGACCCACTGCTGCTTGTGATTTGCTGCACGTTTGAGTTAACTTCTTCTGCTGAAGCACATAGTAAATCATTCCAGATAAGAGCGTTAGTGCCTAAGGTGTACATTTTTTTTTTTTTAATCTTTGTCATTTGAGTGATGAGGTCTTAAACAGCAACTTGTGTCGCCAGCACTCCGGTAGCAGCTATTGATTAATTACCTTTTTTTTTTTTTTTTTTAAAGAAAAAAAAGCCTTCTCAGCTCAGTCTTTTCTGAGCTGCTGGCCGGCTTTTTTTTCCTTCTTTTGTCCTCACAGTGACCTTGTACCAGCCTACAACAAGACACAGCCATGGGGAATACAAGCAGTGAGAGGGCTGCCATGGGCCATGGGGACAAGGCCCAGCGGAGGGACAGCCGAGGTGCCAAGGAGGGAGGGGGGCCAAAAATCCTGATGGACAGCCCCGACGATGCAGATATTTTTCACGGCGATGACATGAAGGTAAGTTGTGCCGCCCGTCTCCGAGACCGGTCGTGAGTTTCTGACACGGTCATGGCCATTTTTGCACGAGGTGAATTAATGGCGGTTACTTGGCGGTTGTTTTAGGCTCCGTCAGAGAAAGAGGAGTTCCTCGCCTGGCAGCATGACTTGGAAGTAGATGACAAAGCGCCAACTCTAGACCGACCAACAGTCTTTCGCTGGACTGGAGATGGCAGGGAGGTCTACCTCTCCGGATCCTTCAACAACTGGGTCAACAAGATTCCTCTCATACGAAGGTGAAGGGCCGTCCTAAACTGTGTGGTTATAATTCTATATTAGTTACTAGTTAATTTTCTTTAGTTATTTATTTACCAGGGACAGTGCACATTAGTCAATTACTCAGTTTCCACCTCAATTTAAATGTACAATACAACAAAATACATGAATGCATCACAAAAGTAGCAGATTTGTAAAAACTATGAGAGTATGTCACGGCAGTGCCAGAGATGAAGTAGTGTGATTACTCGTGACTGCGGGATTGGTTTGCTTTAAGTCGTCCCTTTTAGTTTTTGTTTAAAGGTTGGGTAGTTAGTGCTTTCTCGTACTGTGTTAACTCAATTTGTGTGCCAAATGTTTCCTCTTTGTCATCTGTGTCAAAGTCAGAACACCTTCGTGGCCATTGTTGATCTGCCAGAAGGGGAGCATCAGTACAAGTTCTACGTGGACGGCCAGTGGACCCACGACCCAGCTGAGGTCAGTATTACATTATGAATCATAACAGGCAGTTTGTTTCTAGCAATGCCAGCAGTATATATGACCGCAGCAAGTGTAGATTGTTATTAATTCTGCCTGCAAGCCGTGATCTGAGGGAGACCGCATCTGTTACACAACAAGACTGGTTCTGTATCTGTGGAAATGTAGTTATCGCATGACCAGTAAACGTGACACATTGTGCAGTGAGTGACTTTATTGAGTTTAAATTCTTGCTCGTGTAACTATACGTCACCTGTAAACTGATGGTTACCTGAAAACAATGGTTATTTATTATAGAAATTACTAGGGGTGGGAATCACCAGAGGTCCCGCGATACGATATTATCACGATATTCTGAGTATTGCGATAACATAGGCCTATATTGCGATTTATTACTTTTTTCAACTTCAAATGATGTCCCCAAAGGAAAACTGTGTCAACATGTTTTATCTAATAAGATAAAGTTTTCAGTCTGTTCATCTCACGTCAATAATTTTTATTGCAGTAAAATAGGATCGTCAAGCAGACAGATTGACCAACAATGTCATAAATGTTGCACCTGACAAACTGAACTGTTTGTATTACTACATAGTCCAACTTAACTAAATGCAAACGTGTGGACTCAGTATATGAACTATAACGTAGGATATAAGAGTTATATAACTTGCGATGCGTGGACATCGAGGGCAGAGAGACAGTTATGCGCTGCACTCTCCCCATGAGCCTGGCTACTGTTGGCAGATTTAACCCCGTTGTGAGGCCAGATGTCTCTCTTTGTTTTGACCAACTTCCTACCAATCACGCTGACCCGGGACCTCTGCTGACCTCACCAGAAAACAACTCAGCACCATCTAGTGGACTGAGAAAGCAATTGGTTTGATTTTTCTAGTAATTTATTTAATTTTTATAAATAGTTTATATAATAAAAGGCCGATACTTGGCGTCCGTGTATCGATACAATATCGCCACGCAAAATATCGCGATACTATGCTGTATCGATTTTTTCCCCCCACCCCTAGAAATTACATGGCGTCTGGCTGGTTTATATTTCTGCGCTTTAATTGTGAATTTAATCGTCTCACGTTTCCTCACAGCCGGTTGTGAACAGTCAGCTCGGGACGGTCAACAACATCATCCAGGTGAGGAAAACGGACTTCGAGGTATTCGACGCTCTCATGGTGGACTCGCAGAAATGCTCTGACATGTCAGGTGAGTGCTGGACATCCTCTCCTCATGACTGCCCGGTTACATTCTGTGATGGGTGGGGCCCCAAAACCAGCACAGAACTGAAACATCTTTTAGTCTGTTATTATGAAATATTTTGGTCACAATGTCAAAACGCACTATTATTATTAAACGTGATTGAATATGTACCATGTCCGTCTCCCCCCCCATCAGACTTCTCCAGCTCTCCTCCCGGTCCGTATCATCAGGACGCATATGTTCCTAAACAGGAAGAGAAGATCAAGTCTCCACCCATCCTCCCACCTCACCTGCTGCAGGTCATCCTCAACAAAGACACTGGGATTTCTGTAAGTAGCCGTGATGCAGTTAGTTAAACGAGGCTCATTAATTGCAATTATTACCATTTCCATAAACTGCTTGTTCTCTTTCTTTTTTTCTTTTTTTCTTTTTTTATTATTATTTTTTTTTTATTTATTTTTTTATTTTTTTTTATTTTTTATTTTATTTTTATTTATTTTTTTTTTTTTTTTGCGCTTTATCTGTCGCATCCTTGAAATGTATTAATTTGAAATACCGTCTAGTTTTTGAGAAGCAAAGTTCCTGTCATAGACCTTTTTGTCAACCATCAAACAACGTCTCTGCTAGGATATTGCACATGCAAAGATAAAGAAAGTCTCCTTTTGTCTGTTTCTTTTCATATCCAGTGTGACCCTGCACTACTCCCAGAACCCAACCATGTCATGCTCAACCACCTCTACGCTCTTTCCATTAAGGTAAGAATCAAGCTGACTGAGTCACACCAAACACTTTTGTGTCTATCTTTCCAGCACCACGTGGCTGCTGAAATGTGACAGAACTTCTCTGTGGTGAGACTTGAGAAAGGACCAGCTTTGTTGGCGTTTCGAGTAGAAACTGTGAGCTGCTGCAGCTGTTAGCGAGCTTGCTCAGCAGATTGTATCTATGGAATGCAGACGATGATTACAAGGCTGCTAAAAAGAAGAGCTTAAGAAGAGCTCATCTTATTGCCATATCAGGAGGTTTAAGTTCCCCCTTCTCACATAGCTCTTAATGTAGCCCTCAGGCAAACACCGTTAGCTCTTTTGCCATAGTTTACGCTGTTAGCTGCGAGCCTCCGTCTCAGCCATCACCATGTTGAGATCCCCTGATCTCGTTCATAGCACCTTTTTTAAAAGTGATCCATTAAGAAGAAGGCACCGAAAACTAACCCATATTTTAATGTAGATCATTTTCTCCTACAATGACCTGTTAACCTCCATTAATATCCTCTGTATCAGCTTCACATTAAAAGCCCTCCATTGATTTACTGGTTAAAGACCTTTTAAAAAGGTTAGGTTCACGTTTTTTTTCTCCAGTCTCTCTTAAAAACAACACTAACATTCCTATATGCCCAGTGGAACTTTGTTGTAAAGCAGCAAGCGGTGTTTGGTTTCCTTAAATAGATGCTTTACAGCCAGAGACTCGGATGATTCTCTCAGCCAGGTTTTCGCATGCGCGAAGGTCGCACGTGTCCCTTCTCCGTGCACATCCAACGTTCGCCTGGAAAGTGGACGAGATCAGGCGGAGGCAGCAGAGGGCGATGACGAAAATACTGCGGTCAAGTTTCCAGCAGCCTTCAAAGAATATACAGGAAGTCACTGTAGGCTACTTGTAGTTTGCAGACCACGTTCGGATTATATTTATTCGTAAAGTATAGATTTTGCATTGTACCCTTTTTTCATTTTATGTCTGCCTTGTAAAACACTTTGCTGTTGGTCGTGATAAGTGCTCTATGAATAACCTTTATTATCAACCACACAAGATGGGTTTTTAGATTAAGCCATCATTGCACGAGACAGACAAACAATCTAGCATTAAAGATCACAATTACAGAAATCTGGATTTTCTACAAAAACTTTGGTCAAAAACTAAGAGCCAATCATCGAGAGGTTAGCGTTGCCGACGCATCTGCAAATGGGCGGAGACTATGGAGAATGTCGGTTTGCCGGGAAGAGAAACTCGCAGGGAGTATAAAAAAATCACGTTGGCTCATGTGCCATCGGACCATCTTTGAGGAAAGAATAACCGAGGCTTAAGTGTCTCTATGAAAACATCGTAGTGGTAGACGTTACATTGCGTCATTGTTGATTGGGGGATTAGTGAGCGGAGCGGGTCGTTGAGATTAGTGGGCGGCCCTCCCACTAATCTCTACGCTGTTGCAGTGTGCCGACTGATAACATTGTTCCCATCGGCCCACATGTGTTACAGTTTGGATTGGTTGTTTTTTTTTAGTTCATTTTTCCTCCACGTTGTCTTTTTCCCGTCACAGGATGGAGTGATGGTGCTCAGCGCGACACACCGCTACAAGAAGAAGTACGTCACCACGTTGCTGTACAAGCCCATCTGATTGAAGACTTTTTCATCCGGTCAGAAAACTGCACACTGAGTGTACAAAATATCAGCTCCACCTGTTCTTTCCGTAAACGTAGAGACGGCAGGTGAATTTAGGGTCCTGGATGAGAATCCTAGATCAAGCTATGGCTAATAATAGCTCAGAGATTATATTTTGTACACTCCCTGTATATCCAGTTATTGTGCACATCTGTTCGGGATGATAAATGTCGCTCAGTCATTCCAATCCTACATAACCTGCCTTTATTTGTTCACCGGTTGCCCTCTGTAGGTGTCAACAACACTGTCTTTGCTTCGTAGACATAGATAGGCAGTAATAGTGGAGGCTGGGCATTACGGCATGTCTGTGGTCAATATGAACAGGAATGTAGTGAGGAGTGGGGCTGGGCCGTATGGAGAAAAATCAAAACACACGAGATCAGTAATGTGGATATAACGACTAAGTGAGCCGAGGCAAACTTTAAAGTCATGCAGCTACACTTCACAATATCTAATGTTATATCACGACATTGAAAAAAAAAAAAAAAATCAATATATTGCCCAGCAGCCCTACTGGAAATGCTGGGATAATGTGACAGAAAGCCCTCAGATGCAGGAGGGAGCTGCAGAGTGTCATTGAAAACACAACAGCAGTACAATGGAGAATGTGAATGAGGTGGAAGGAGGAGTGAATGCACTGCAGTAGTTCACTGTTTTCATTTGCCTGTTAATCTTGAGAACGTGTCGAGTTATATTTACTGATGACGGCAAAGCACACACATTATCATTAGTCAGAATATGTCGTAATATTTTTTTTTATACTTTGGTTTATGATGTGGTTTGTTGTCAAAAAGTTTCTTTAATTAGTTGCAGTGTTGTGGTCAAGATTTAGACAAGAGCAGGTTTTTCTTTTTTTTTTTTTTTTTTTAATTTTATTAGCTTTGCACTATGACAACAAAGGTTTATTTTTGATGTAGAATATGCATACAGTGTATGTACACTTGCAGCACGACAATGCAGAATAACGCTGACCCTTCTGAACTGGTCTTCACACTGAATCACAACCATTTTCCTTCTTTTATACAATTTAAATGCATTCCAGTCACACCAGACAGTTGATTTCCGCCAGCTTAGTGAACATTGCCAATCTTTAGTAGCAGCGTCCGTGTCAGATGGTTGAGGGAAGAAAAAAAGACAAAGCAGGAAATGGAATAATGAAGATATTTGGACTGAAATAAGGGTCGGTACGAGACATGTCATGTTACCTTGAATAACTATGATGAAGGAACGAGAATAGGATCATTTGACAGAGTCCTACTGTTATATAAGTATGTGAGATGTAAGTTCATGTTTGTACCGTTAATGGTCTATGTATTTCATGACGTCTGAAGGACAGGAATGTGCTTTAAGTTAAAAAGCAAGTGGTTTCTATTCACATCAATGTATCATTGCAATTATCAGATGAGACCGTGATGTTAATTATTTCCGTTCTACAGACAATCTCCTCAGTAAACATCCCATTTGTTTGTCTGCTGTTTTCTCAGAACTAACTAATAATTTATTGATGCGAAAATATATCGCAGTATCAAAAATGTCTTTGATGGTGGATTAACAAACATTTTTGTTTCCAATTTTGAGAGATATTTGTATTAAAGATTAAGTTACAAAGTCACATACGGTTTGTTGTATTTCTGACCACATCCCAAGTCTCTTATTTGTCATTTCCTCGATCCTCGCTTAAACCGGAAGTTGTTCTGCGCCGCCATATTGACGGCCGTCCCAAAGCTCTTAGGAGCGAGGAGGAATCTCTGAGGAGCCATGAACGAGGACGCACTAGAGCAGCCTTCCAGGAAGTGCTTTACCGGCCGACACGCCCCCTCGTTGCTCATCAACATTTGGTAAAAAGAGAAAAATGACAGCAAGTCCCAAGGAATTGTGGACCGCTACATGTTCATAACAGTCATGTTATAAAGAATATGAAAAAGTGTGTTCATCATTATAATTGGGTTCATTACACTTTACGCTTGTTTTTTAACAATACGCTTGACAGAAATACTAAAAGACCGTTCAGTTTGAAAAATGCTTGAAGTAGAAACGTACCACATATAAAGTATTGTTTTACCCATATTATTAGTGTATTCATTAACTTTGAATGAATACAAACTAGAAAAAAGCTAAAAAAGGAAACATCACTGTTCAGAGATGTGCTGGGAAATCTGACACATCCTCCTCCGTAGCTTCTGTACAGCACACGTTGTGTTTGTAGACTTTGCCCCTGACCTCTGAGTGCTCATATCACGGTTGCTCTTGGAGTCTGGGATTTTCCATGTGTCTGTACATATGGCGGAACATGTCTGCACCTGGTCCCATGGTTATCTCTAGATTGGACACGGGGGTATTTCATGTTGCGGTCCTGCTTGATGATCATGTATGGACAGAAAAGGTAAAGAAGACATTCACAGACATCGTATGTTGCAGTGGTGGGGGAAGTATTCAGATCCTTTACTTAAGTAAAGGTACTAATACCACACTGTAAAGGTACTCTATTAAAAGTCTTGCATTGAAAATGCTACGTAAGCATAAGTATGAAAGTATAATCAGGAAAATGGACTCAATGCAGAAAAAAATAGCCCCTGTTAATGAATTATTCATTCCTTAATGTAAAAGCAATGTTGGGGTGAATGCTCATTTGAACTATTTTGTATAGGGCTGCAACTGATGATTATTTATGGGTTAATCTGCTGATTTTTTAAATTTTTTTGTAAAGAATTCATAGTTTGTGATGCCATTTTTCACTATTTCCAGAATTACAAACCAATTACCCGCAGTCCAAAATGACGCAACCAATTGTGCAAAAGTCTTAAAAATAAAGTATTTTATAACGATTACTGAAATCGTTCTTCAGGTAATTCCTTGCCAGTCGATTGATCGACTAATCGTTTCAGCTGTACTTGTAAGTTTTTATGTGTGCAAAAAATACATTTTTTAAGTAAAACTAATTACGTGAAGCTGTCAGATAATTGCAGTGGGGATAAGAAGCACAGTATTTCCCTCTGAACTAAGGTGGAGTGGAAGTATGAATTGTCACAAGAAGGAAATACTCAAGTATAGTACAAGTGCTTGGATTTGCACATAACAATACTTCAGTGGATGCACTTTCACCCCTCATACATTATGTAGGGTCTAGAAGAATCACACAGAGCACATACAGAACCTAGACTGAGGGTATTTTTTTAAACCATTTAAAAGAGTTTTTATTATAACCTGTAACCATGCTAGTGTATCTAGTGCCCCCCCACATGGATCCCCAACCACTCTATTCTAGAGAGAAGCTCAGAGACTTTTAACATCATGCCGCACCATTCAGGGAGCGTGAGAATTCTTACCTGCTTTTACACATGTGCTGGTTTGTGTGTGAATCTCAGAGTCCATACATTAAGTAGCATGAGCAGCTGACAGGGCAGGTCCAAAGGTCCCATACTACATATACGCACATATAAAGAGGGGCCTCACATCACTGAGAGCTGCTTGACTTGACCCTCCTGACATACAGGATGAATACCCTCCAGGCTCTGCTTCTCTTGGCTGCGAGCCTCTCTGTTGGTGAGTACAACTTGACAAAAAAGCTCTTCATCTGCACGCATTGTGAATAATAGATTCACTTCTAGTAGAGTGTAAATGGAAGTTCTGACTGGTGCCTGCTTGTCGTGCCTCAGCCTACTCGTTGGACTACAAGGCTCTGAACCAGTTCAGAAGGATGATCCTGTGCCTGATGCCCGACAGCTGGCCAGCCCTCGACTACGCCGACTACGGCTGCTACTGCGGAATGGGAGGCTCCGGTACACCCGTGGATGATCTGGATAGGTCCTGATCCACTCACTCTGCTTCATACTCAAATGATGCGTCAAATACCAACGCACAAGGCGCCCTTTGGCCTCTGTATAAGATGCACCGGGCTTTTAAGTAACTACAATGTAAACCCATCAGCTTCATTGTTAGATGCTCAGAGAAAATGCTGCGTTAGTGTGCGATGACGTAATATAGAGAGAAAACATTTAAACAAACACAGGACTTTCAACCAGGAGAACGGTGTTCGTGTCCCAAAGTGTTGAGTTATTTTTAAAGGTACAGGTTTTCTGTTCTTATGTTACTTTGGTTACATTTGACTTAGTTTACCTATTTATTTTAAGGACAACCGTGATGTTTCTCCTTAACCTAGCTAAGTGGTTTTGTTGTCTAAACCTAAGCAAGAGTTTTTTGCTTGAATTCACAACGTTAACCACATGTTTGCTGCGACCGTGCGCTGGTTTACCCAGTGCGTTGGAAAGTGGTCCGACCAAGCGTCGGCATGTGACGAGTTGGACTGAGAACGTGTTGAAATGTAACTTGCTTGACACTTTTTTCATTATTTTTTCTACCTGTAGGTGCTGCCAAGTGCATGACCAGTGTTACAATGCAGCCATGCAGCACTCCGAGTGCTGGCCCATCCTCGACAATCCTTACACCGAGCTGTACAGCTACAGCTGTGACGAGACAAACAGGAAGGTCACCTGTGGCAGTGAGTACACCGAGACAAAGGGACTCTCCCGCTCTCTTTATTGTATTAACTTGTTCATTTGCTTTGTTTCCATTGTTTCCATTTCATGGCTTTACTTTTAGTTATTGTCTGAGGGGGTGAAATAAACAAATGATAATGAGAAATAACTAGTGGATCATAAAACTCACGGTTCGGATAGTATCACGGATTGGATCACAGATCGGGTCAGCACAAGAAAAAAAGGGAGCAAATATGACTTCTAGAGATCCCTGATCACGTTTTTTGACGCCGATACTAATTACCGATTGTTGATGATCCCTATATTCTGATACAGATCTCTTAGCGGTTGAACATGATGCGCAATTCACGATGCTATCAGTGGCCGCAATCCGTTCTTTGTGAGCTCGCCCCTCAGTTTCTCTAATTTATAGGGATGATTGTCGGCCTTTTGGTAATCACAGAGTCTTTCTCTGCTTTACCTCCCCCCCAGACAATAACGACGAGTGTGAGATGTTCATCTGCGAGTGTGACAGGAAGGCCGCCGAGTGTTTTGCCAGAACACCTTGGATCCCTGAGCATGAGCACCTGCCAAGCGACCGCTGTCAATAAAGACCAGACAACTGTATCACAATAGGAGTCCACGCTTCGGCACAAAAAATGTCCATTTTTGTTGTTGGTAGTTTTTACAAGTGACAGATGAATTTACTGAGGATCCTTGGTGTTTTAGACATGTAACCATCAACCATTCCCTCCGTGTGCTGAATTAGTCCTGTTGTGTTCCAAATGGCGAAGCCATCCTGTCAATAAACAGAGTTTGATCGACCGCTCTCATTTCGCCTCACGTGCTGTTTGCTGTTATTAAAGGACATAGTCTCAAATCAAGTTACCACAGAGGGCGCTGTTGTGAATTCACAGATGTTCTGGGAACTCTGACACTTGCTCCTCCACAGCTACTGGGCAGCACACATGCCTTTGAACACTCTGAGTCTGGGAGTTTCCATGTCTCTGAACATATGGCGGAACATGAACTTTACAGGCTATATTTGTCCTCATGTTTATCTCTGTAGTAGCAGGAGAGTATTACATCATGAAAAAGCCTCTACAGAAAGTTGAACCAAACCAATTGAAATACTACTGCATGATGGTGATGAGTAATTCAATAAGTTCTTGTCTGCTTGATGACCATTTCACCCTTCATATATGGCAATATTGCTACACTTTTGACAAGGAAAATAACAATGTAGTGCTGCCGGTGGAGTTGCCTCGCGACATTTGTTTTATTTGCACGAATGCTCACACTTCTGGTGGTCCAGCACACTGCTGCATTCATAGGAGAATGTAATTAGTCACGGAGCACCAGCTGTGCCAATAAAATCACCTGGCATTGCTCACATGAGCCGTCCCCACACCTCTGTCTGCTGCAGCTGAATGCCAACCGTGCTCACCTCCACATGAAAGACATTCATCAATCCCACTTTGTTCCCGCAAAGTCTGCAAAAAGGTCATCTTAGGGTCATCCCTCAGTCATTTTCAAGTTCTTGAGGGCTTTCCAGCAGACATTCTGAGCCCATTACGCGCAGTTTCCAGAAGCTTTTAACATCAGACTTTGTTTGAGAGACTTACCCACAATTCATAGCGTTGTGACGTTTAACACAGGGTTATCATGGGGAAGCCCGGAGGCGTTAAAAGAAAAAAGAAAAAAGGTAAACAAAGAGCACAGTGCATGGGCCGTTCAACCTGGCATGTTATATTTACCCAGAAACATTAAGGATTTGAGATGGAAAATTAAAATCACATGAAACCAGAGGAATGCAAGTGGAGACTGTTTTACACACCTGCTTTATTCATCAACCATTCTATTTTGCTTATTGAAGCTGTTTTGACAAAAAAATTGTCTGTTCTTAAGCACGACGTCCCCAAATTTGGGGGCTCTCGGGCTCAGCACCCCTGAAAATATTGTTCGGAAAATAGCCTTATTCTTCGGTAATATTGTGGATTGGTACAGTTTTTTTTCCGGATTAAACAGCAACGTATGGGCAACACTATCATATAGGTCACTTCTTACACACTCCAAACACAACTATATACTACTAATATAAGCATCTAGAAAATGTGCCATAAAAGCATGAAATCCTAGGCGGAAATCGCTGTTATGTGTACTACAAATCAATATTTGCACCACGAAGCTAGCAGCTAGCCGGCTAATCCACACATCGTTTAGCATTTGCATTCAACACAGAACGCATAAATACCTTCGGTTTTTCTCTCCGTTGAACCAGTAGAAAGCTGTGAGTGGACAACGGTACCATGGCACTGCCCTCCACCGGAAAAAATCGTTGGTTTTTGGTCACGTTTTATGAAATATTAGTACAATAACATCGAAAATGCTCCGGTTCAGAGCTACCGTCATGGTCGCCAACTGCATCCTGTTTACTTCTGAGCTGTTTCCGGTAGAAGGGGGGTCAACCCACCTCGGGCCAGCGGTCAGACTTTCGGCCAATGGAATTTTACGCTCGGGGATACGCGGCACTTCTTGCAACTTTACTCGCTGAAAACTCTGTCAATCAACACCCGCTCTGACACCAGCATTCCGGAGACTCTGACGCTTCGAACGCGGGCTCATTGACTGAAATCGACCGATGATAGGCTGAGCTACAGCCCCATACACACACATCAACTGAGAAAATCCTATAAATGACAGCCAGAAACATGCTCTGACAGGACCCTTGCTCTCAAAATGATTTCTAACGGCTGTATTTGGATGTATTGAATAATATGAGTGATAAAAAAAGTGAAATATATAGTTATATAGTATATAAAAGTACAATGTAAGAGCTGCAACAGCTGGTTCGAAAATGACGACCTCGCGTGACCTCTCTGTACTAAAGCCTCTTATTCTTCACTTTATCCCAGCCAACCTTTATTCAACAACTACTTGATCGGTTGTGCTATGATTTGGGAGAGTTTTTAGGGAGCCAGCTGCATTATTTCAAAAACATAATATCAATAAAAGTGCTTTTTTTCAGGCGAACCTGAATATTTTCAATTTGAGCTGTGTAATGTCTTCATTTACTATATTAACCAGCAACATATACATGATATTACCCACTGAACAATCTCACAAGTGTTATAACTGATTATAGCATCAAAAATTATTAAAATAGACCTTGTAGTTACAGAACTGTGGTCTCCTTAGTATGGGTATGCCATTTTCGAGCAGAGGCCTACAAAGAGGGCCCGAGCTTAAGAGGTTTTAAGGAAAGAGCCCGGAAGACGTTCCAATCAGGCAGTTAAAACAAAACATCAACATAATTGCACGTAACATGTTTTGGTGTCATGAGGCGGGAACGTGACATGTCGGCACAAAGCATTGTTGAGTGTATCACATACATTTATCATTTCTCCCTTCCTTTATTTTCTCCCTGTTGATGTTTTTGTGGGGGGGGGGGGGGAGTTTTTCCTGGGGAGTTTTTCTTGTACCGATGCGAGGGTCCTGGGACGGTGGATGTCGGATGTGTACAGATTGCAGAGTCCTCTGAGGCTGATTTGTGAGTTTTGGGCTAAACAAAATACATAGAATTACAAATTGAAATTCAAGAGCATGATCAGAGCAAAAACACTATGCAGACAGAAGAAAACCACCCAATCGAGCACCTACCTCACCCAAAGCCTTTTAAATGAGTCTTTACCATAACTAGTAACCATGTTTGTATATCTACCGCCCCCCCCCCCCCCACACTTAGATCCCTCAATCGTGGTTAGGTTGAGCCACTCTAGTCCAGAGAGAAGCTCAAACACTGGGTTCAGAGTTTGGAGAGTGTGGGAATTGTTTTCTGCTTTTACACATGCTGGTTTGTGTTTGTTGTCTGACGTGCAACCCTGTGTAAAAAGAACAGCTGACGGGGCAGCTCCCAAGGTCTCGCTCTTGATATAAAAAGAGGGGCCTGATATTCGAGTGAGAGTTACTTGACTTGACCCTCCGGACTTCCAAGATGAATACCCTCCGGGCTCTGCTTCTCTTGGCTGCGAGCCTCTCTGTTGGTGAGTACAACTCGACAATCCACATGCACGGTGGCTTTGAATAGATGCGTCTTCGAGTAGAGTAAAACTGGGAGTTCTGACTGGTGCCTGCTTGTCGTGCCTCAGCCTACTCGTTGGAATACAAGGCTCTGAACCAGTTCAGAAAGATGATCCTGTGCCTGATGCCCGACAGCTGGCCAGCCCTCGACTACGCCGACTACGGCTGCTACTGCGGAATGGGAGGCTCCGGTACACCCGTGGATGATCTGGATAGGTCATGCTCCACTCACTTTGCTTCATACAGAAAAATTGATAATTGACCTTGTCCAGTCTGATTCAAATCTTGTTTTACTTATTTTTTCTACCTGTAGGTGCTGCCAAGTGCATGACCAGTGTTACGATGCCGCCATGCAGCACCCCGAGTGCTGGCCCATCCTCGACAATCCTTACACCAAGTTCTACGACTACAGCTGTGACGAGACAAACAGGAAGGTCACCTGTGGCAGTGAGTACACCGAGACATTATCGGGTTATAATCAAACTGATATTATCGTCACTTTCTTAAATTTCTAGGAATGTTTGTCGGCATTTTGGTAGTCACAGAGGCTCTCTCTCTCTCTTCTCTGCTATATCTTCCTCAGACGACAACGACGTGTGTGAGATGTTCATCTGCGAGTGCGACAGGAAGGCCGCCGAGTGTTTTAGCATATCCCCTTGGAACCCCGAGCACGAGCACCTGCCCAGCGACCGCTGTCAGTAAAGACAGCTGAGATAGTGACGGATCATTTTTTTAAATTTGTTGAGGATCTTTGGCTTATTAGGTATATCAACATGCACCTTATACATTCACACATGCACATTAATGGGACACTGTTGCCTCCATGTGCTGAAATACCTCACATGGCACCACAGTCTTCTTATGTCTTTCCTAGTTTGCAGGATGAAAACGGCAGCACAGACTTTTAAGTGTTGTCCGTGTTAGATGTCCTGGTATGCTTTCTATAAAAGTTTCATGTATTGTATGTAATTTTTGCACTTTAAAAATAAATAATTGGCTTAGGAATAATACATTAAAAAACCCTGGATATTTTGGATTGTTGTTTCACTCCTGTGTTCTTGTGTGTGTGAATGAGGATTTTATAGCGTTTTATTTTTATTATATATCAGTCAGGAAGTAAAATTTGTTAACCGTTTGTAATATTACTACTATTGTCATTGTGCGGAAATAGTGGCTTTTTTAATCTACTTTAGAATACATATTTTGTCACTTTGAAAGCTTTCAAACTTCGAATATCTACAACACAACAAATGTAGTTCATTTGTAATTAATTTACCATAGATTGAAAAAAATAACACACATAAAGAGAAATCCGTTTCCAGCTGCTCTTGTAGTGCTGGCAGCACTGGTTATTTCTATGAAACCTCCTCTCTTCAGCTGCTACACACAACTGATGCTTGCAGGTGAGATTCTGGTTGCTTTTTTAGATCACTTGGCATCAGAATTAAAAACAAAACCGGCCATTGCAGCGTTAGTGTCTTGTTGTCAGCTAGCCGCCGCTGTTTGCTCTTTGTGATCCCAGCTGCAGCCCACTGGATCGGTCTTCAGGCTATTGTGCAGACAGCACTAAGCATCAGCACTGTGTTAGCACCAGCAGCTGGTAGCTGGCTGCTGGCAGTGAGCCAGCTGTGGCTGCTACTGGCTTAAAGATAACATGAGAGTAACAACAATTGCAAAGAACCTAAATAGATACTGGAGCCCTCGAAAGCCTTTCTCAAACCTAATACCTTATGCAAGTATGGACATAAGGTATAGGCGGCCATGGCTCAATGGGTAGAGAGGGTTGTCCGGCAACCGCAAGTTCGGTGGTTTGATCCTTGACTGCTACGAGTCCTGTGCCGAAGTGTCTCTGAGCAAGACACTGAACCCCTAACTGCTCCCTGGGCGCTTCTCAACAGCTCACTACTCCCAATAAGCTAGGGATGGGTTAAATTCAGAAGTTACATTCCATGTATGTGTATATGATGACTCAAACTATTTTTAAGATGGCAGGATCAGGTCTTGCCTCTATCTTACATCATTCAAATCATCAGTGTATTACTCAAGTTAGCAATCACACTTAATGAAACAGGACATACTGGTTTTTCCACCTTATTACTTGAAAGTACTGTGAAAGAAACTCAGTAATTTTAGGGACTTTAATGATCTATGGCTGGAGCGTATGTTGCAGTTATCAGGAACGCCCATATTCATGCTACTTTGAGGGATAGTTGTAATTGGTGTGATTACTGCTTTGAGTGACTGAACAGCTGTCTTGATCTCCCTGAGGTGTCTCGAATAGATAAAGCTTGATTACCATTAGAATGGCAAGACCTTTAACATGCGAATTGTGCATAATTACACTCGAGATTATGGTATGCTAAAAGGCTTGGCAATTTATCTCTGTTGGTATTGCATTGGGCACAACTAGCTTACAGCTCGGGATGTTCTCATACAGCATTCAAAGCTATACCAATACGAAAATGAATGCGCTGTAATTCGTAGGTATCCCACAAGATCAATTCGTATGTAATTCACGTAATCATGAACCCTGAAGTCTAAAGAACGATGGTGGATGGGTCAAGAAAAACCTGGTCTTACACCGAGGAGACCACCGTTCCTCCCGCGTGTAAAACAAGAATGATTTACTTGTCACAAAATGTGCTTACTTTAAGGAACACCGCTTCCACGATCCACGAGTATTTTACTACTAACCTATGAGGATAGGTTGTAGTTATATGAAAAAGTAGAAGTAGATCAGTTTAGTTGTGCATGATAACATGTCTGGTGCTTGAGCACTGTCTAGCATATCATTCCTTGGATGTGAATAAGGGAAAGGGATCCATCGCCTGACACCGGCCTCAGGAATAAATAACCACTTCAGGGTACAAGGTGGGTAAACCTGCTACATGTGCGACATTACAGTTGCCGCCCTGGGAGGACACTGGCCTGTGAGAAAAGAAAGTGAGGGACAAAGAAACAAGTCCGACAGAGAGGTGACTAAGTAGGAGTCAAAAGCAGACAGAGACACTCTCTCACTTCGGCTGCCACATCATCTAATGAGGACTCCACCCTTTGCATAAACACAGGCTCCACCCTTTGCGTGTATAAACACAGGCTCGACCATTATCCATTGTACAAAGCACATGCCGGCGCCGATGCTGCCAATGTTACTTGCCATCAAGAACAGTGCAAGGAGTAACAATTCCCAACGTGCCGTTGCACCTTTCACAGCAGGTAGGGGAGTGTCTAGGAGTTATATTACTTTGTTGACTTATTCCCTCTGGTATGCATGCCATGCCTACTTAAAAAGGAACACTGGGAATGTGAGCCAAGAGAAACAACGTCCGTGTGAAAGTACATCCACTGATTTAGTTGAACAATTGGGTCAGCAGCTCTAAGTTTAAAAGGTTCTCCCAATGAAATCACCTCTCTTTGTGTACCGATATACGTGTTTTGGTGTCGTGTTTTTGCTTTCCCTCCGGGGCCCCCTGTATCTTAATCGGGGCTCATGTGTCACTCTACAATGCACACACACACACACACACACACACACACACACAAAAGAAACATTTTAAACTTTAAGCTGCATATTTATAAAATGGCATGTGTTAAATGATTGGGATTTACCTTCAGCAGAGAGAAGAAAAGAGAAAGAAAAGCTTCTTAAAAAAATGGATTTAATCACAACATTCCGCATGCATCGGTCACATTTCGGCAGGATAGAGCTTCAGACCATCCAACACCAGAGGCTTCAGCATGCCCACACATCCTTAAAAGCCCTTACTCTTTCTTAAATATGTATTAATGAACATAGTCACATTATTGTTCTCAAAGTTCTGTTCAGAGGGTTTAATTTCACTTGGGTGAACACAAAGTTTTCCAGTCTGTTCTGACTCTGTTTGATAAACTCCTCTGTAGGTGCTGCAGATCGGCAGAGTTCTGCATGCTGGGGGACACGTGCAAAGGCCACAATGGTGGCCGATGTTGTGACAGTGTGGGGTGACAACGGTAGGCATTGCCTTGTTGACCATTTGATCCCCCCGTTTCCACGCACACCCTGTAATTCTGCCCCCTGTTGTCGTCCCAGAGTGGAGTCGCGCTGTTTCCAGGCCTGAAGGCCACGTAGAAATCCACATGCTCTGTTGGATCTATGTTCTTTGGCAAGCTTAAGTCAAAGGCAAAAAGGTCCACATCAGAACCCCCAAAGCGCTGCTGCTGCTCCAGGAACATGCAGGGAATGTCATGGTGGCTCCGCCAGGAGTCGAAGGTCACCCTCAAATACACGGCCTTGTCGACGCTGACATGGTTGACGCGCACTTTGCCACTCAAGGAGTGCTCCGAAACCTTGCAGCTCTCCAACTGCACGCACACGTCTCGCTGGTGTGCGAGGGAGGCTTGAGAGGCTTGAGAGGCTTGAGAGGCGAGTGTCAGCGGGGTGAGCCACAGCCTGTGGCGCTGCAGTTTGTCTGAGGTCGACTGGTGGCTTTGTAGTTTGGCGAGGGAGGGTCTCGTGGTGAGCGTAGAAGCGGTGTGCTCGGGGATAAACAGCCGCACGGCGGTGAGAGCCAATCCCCTAGCATCGGCGAAGACCACGTGCTTCTTGCTCGGACCGCAGCCGGCATCCCTGCGGAAGCAGCTCCGGGGCTCTGGGGGCGCGGGGGAGGAGGACAGCGATGAGGACGAGTAGATGGGGGAAGAGGAGGAGGAGTGCGGAGGGTGAAGGCCGGTCGGCTGATGACGATGCGGTGCGAGCTTCAGAGGGGACTTGGACAGCTGCTGGTAGAGAGGTTGACGCCGACTGAGGCTCAGGCACACGGCGAGGTCGACGGGCTTCACGGCCTGCTGGCGGTGACTCCCAAAGGCATGGAGGACTCTGAGGAGGAAGACGTGACGAGGTTTAAAATAACATCTATTGCCACAAGTATATGTTTCACATGTGTATTTTGCAGTAAAATGATTTCAATTAAAAGCACAGTAGCTCACCTTGTACAACTCATTTTCAGGCTGGAGATGTTACTGTAAGTCTGTCGTCTTTGCCAGAGGGCTGCAGCTAATTATGAACCATCTATGAGCAGAAATAAAGATGTATGAATAAGTAAAAGTTCTCACTGAATTAAACAACAATACAAATACAATGCAAACACTACAAATGTTAAAAAAGGGGGATGTTCCAAAGCAGAATGTACTTACAGGCTTGAAACACTGCTTGAAACACCTCAGGAAAAAGGAGGAGACGGCCGTGGTTCTTCTCTCTCTCTCTCTCTTGCTCTTGCTCTGGAGCTTATGTGCTGGGTTTTGAAATGAGGTTGAACCTTATTTGACACCACATTAACATATTGGTAACATTAACATATTGAGGGAAGTAACCTGACCCGCCAGATGATTTACACAGACCCACCTGAGAAGCTGTTTGGTAAGGGCAGGCACTTTACTTGGCAGGCGATTGGATGAACCATGTGTCAATCACTTGAGAAAACTGTAATGCATGAATGGACAGAGGGTGGTAACAATCCTCTCAGCAAACTCTCAGCAAGAAAGCTAACATTATTATATTGAAACTGACATCTTGGATTAAATAAGTGTATTTCCCAGAAACTTAATTTAGTCCTTGAACACATTAATCAAAGCTGATCAGAAATACTTAACATAAGACAACAACATGAGACAATAACCAGCTTCACCCGGCTGTTTGAAGGAATGTCCTATTATGGTGCTGATTACATTTAAAGATGCTATAGTTATGATGTAATGTGTAGTAATAATTGTGATATTAGTAAACCTCACAGGCCTTGTGGTGTATTTCCATATGTTTGATACTACTCATGTGTCATGTGAATGTGTTTGTAGAGGGCCATCGTTTAAAAAAACAAAACTTGACTGTCCGTGGCTGATCTAGTATACTGAACACATCAGCCATAACTATTTTTGTGCTCATTTATGGCTGTATGCTTGAGAACAGATTACAAATTGTTCCTCTCTTGATTTGCATGCCAGAGTCCTGCGGTGTGTTTGGCTTCCAGAGCTAACAGCTAAACAGGGCTAATACAGCTAAATGCTAAAAGATGGTGGTGCACACAGAGCTGGTGCTGCACACAGAGCTGGTGCGCACACAGAGCTGGTGCGCACACAGAGCTGGTGCGAACGCTGTGTTAAGAACTTTCTGGGAGTTTTCACCATGCTGCACCCTTGGCAGCGAACTGTACATTCCAATGTTGTTACAGAGTTCAGTAGGTTACTGAGAGATATTAAAGAATTCCTCGGAGCTGCCTAAGGCTGTCTTCAATAACTGGTTCATTCATGACATCAGATTTAATGACAAACTAGAGATCAGGTTCTTGTAAAGAGGTTTGGGGATCCGTCCAGAAACTGAGGCCCACCCTGTTCTTTGCCGTTTACTGCAGGTTGTTCCAACTGTAAACGTTTGTTTTGATAAATGTGGTCAGGATAGTTTGATTGAGCAACACATTCAATAATCACACAGTGCATCCATCTTTGAACCGCTGGCCTCCATTTCACCACCTCGTGCTATTTTTATATTTATTTATTCATGCAAGTCACGCATGTATTCACCATAACCAATATTTTTGTATTTGTAGTGCTTGAAACTTACAAAGCACTTTGACTCGTACTGTATATAGACATTTTATTGTACAGCTCCCTGTAAGTGCACACATACTTGGCCAATAAAGAAGATTCTGATGATTTAAAAATGAAAACAAAACTCCGGTTATACAAGTACACTGGTTTGAAATGCTTTTGCTAGGGCTCTCCATAAAAAAATAGAAAATAAATAATAGTATGATTCAAGATTTAAATTATAACACAATAAAACTATGGGAAGAAATAAAAAGTATCCATCTAAGTAAAAACAAAACAAACAACAAAGATGTTGCATCATGTGCAGAACATACAGTATGCACAGTATATTTTATGAACAAGATGAATCTCTTGTGCCTTTCCTTATAAGTTGTGTCACCTCTACACAGAGTGAGGGAGCAGAGCTTAGAGTCACGACGTCAGCATACTACAGTATAAACTCATGTATACGCTCGGGTGCATACCGCCCGGCGTGCCCTCTATGCAGACTTTCATGGGTTAGGTCACCACAACAAAGCAGTGTGTAAGGCTTTACACGTTCCTTTCACCGCAGTCAGTGTATATACGTGTTCAGTCTCACTTTATTGTTCTGTCCAGCTTCTCCGGTGGCAGAGAATTCCATTCTGCTCCTGTTGTCAAGACAATGGTATAACATGCAGCGTTAGTCTTCTCCTATATGATTGTTGAAGGGATAAATCATAATGAGATGTGCGCCAGTGAATCCTTTAATACACACCAAGATATGGCGCAAATGTAAAAAGTGCGGTCACGGCACTTTATTGAATATTTTGGGGCCGTGATTTTAATGGTTATCGTGAAAACCGTTTCCTGTTTTCTAAAGGTTTGGTGAAACGGTACATGCAGGATACGGGTTGGCTCTGTGCCTGGCGTATGAATTTTTATAGCAACGATGAAACTTGAGCCAAAACCCCTTTTGCACTTTCATACTGTAAATTTTCAGCATTATATGAACATGGCCTATTCCCCCCCACAAGTTGTAAGGACATTGTTGACAGGAATATAGGCCTCTCGAACTCCGCATCCCACAGACTTTTTCTAGCGTCATTGCTTGACCGATATACTCCTCAACAGAGCCATGTAGACTTGGAGGTCTACCTGATCCAATGCTCTCCATGTGTCCCCAAACACACGCCTCCCCTCCAGGTTTGTCATGTCCAGTATAATGCCCTCAATGGACTCTGGTGAAAAGAGTTGGAAACTGGACTTGATGTCATCCACACGTGATGTTGCATATCGTGTTGGCCCTGGCATCATCCTTATTATGTTTTCAACTCTCGCTCTGCCTCCTCTGTCCTGGGAGGATGGATACCAGAGCAAGTTGCCACCCTTGGACTGGAATGTCACCTGAGGTGCCTGTTCCTCTGGTGCCACTACCTCGCCATATGTTGACTGGTCAGTCTCATAATAGTCCGGATCGAAATCAGGATCATTGTTGTCTTCAATTTTCGAGACATCTTCCTCTATCTCCGGTTCAATCACTTCATCTGGTTCAACAATTAGGTCCAGAGCCTCTCTGACAGAAAATCTCCTCATCAGTGGCCTACTCATTGTGCTCACAGAGTAAAATGAGAGCAAGGCATATATAAAGGTTTATTTAGGGGGAAAGTGAGAAGATATGAAACATTGTTTTGTCTGGAAGGTGTGGGCACATAAGCGCGGTATAGAGATGGGTTCCCATAACAAACACCTGATTTTTTGTTTGAAGTTTGAAATGTGTACAACTTTATATATGGGGCTGTGAACAGGTGTTTACACAGGTGTGTGTGTGTCTGTGTGTGTGTATGGGAGGGGGGGTGGTTGTGGGTGTGTATAGGGCTGTTTTCCATCAGATGAATGGACATAATCTAGTGTTTCCCATTCATTTCCTATGGCGGTCACTTTTGACCAGCAACACCATGGGTGTTACAAAGTTGACTAAACCACTAAAAATTCAATGAAAGTGGTGATCAGCAATTTGATATGTTCAAATGCCTAGTGTGGAGGACATCATGAGGCCTTGAGGCAATCAGATGTAAAACACAATATTTATGATTGATTAAATTTGTAAATCGGTCAGATTTGACCCAAACACGACAGGAGGGTTAATGGAAGCTTTGTAGGGGTTATCTGCCTTTTATTTTGGAAAGTTTTCTCCTGTTTTTGTGACTAGTTAGGGAGTTCAGTATTGTGTTTGTTTGTTCATAGGCCAGCTGACCTCTTCTTTTCCAGTTAGCATGGGGGTTTTGTTTATTATGTTGGCCTTAGAGACCCTGACGGCTACGCTTCCTTATTTAGTTGGTTTGTCCCTGTTCATCTATACTGTTAATAAATGTGTCTAATTGGCGCTGCCTTATGCTCTTGGTTTTTGTTAAACTTTTGCCAAGGTTTTCCATCACCTTTTATGTTACTTCCAGTGTACCCCTAGGCACACTATATAGGCTGTAACAACTGGTATGAAATGCTTTTGCTAGGGGTCTCGATAAAAAAATAGAAAATTAATAATAGTATGAATCGAGATTTAAATTATAACACAATAAATATAACAAAACTATGGGAAGAAATAAAAAGTATCCATCTAAGTAAAAACAAAACAAACAACAAAGATGTTGCATCATGTGCAGAACATACAGTATGCACAGTACATTTTATGAACAAGGTGAATCTCTTGTGCCTTTTCTCATAAGTTGTGTCACCTCTACTCAGAGTGAGGGAGCAGAGCTTAGAGTCATGACGTCAGCATACTACAGTATAAACTCATGTATACGCTCGGGTGCATACCGCCCGGCGTGCCCTCTATGCAGACTTTCATGGGTTAGGTCAGCTCACTCACGCAGTGAGTAAGGCTTTACATATTCCTTCTACCGCAGTCAGTGTAATAGTGTTCAGTCTCACTTTATTGTTCTGTCCAGCTTCTCCGGTGGTAGAGCATTCCATTCAGCTCCTGTTGTCAAGACAATGGTATAACATGCAGCGTTAGTCTTCTCCTATATGATTGTTGAAGGGATAAATCATAATGAGATGTGCGCCAGTGAATCCTTTAACACACCAAGATATGGCGCAAATGTAAATTTTTAGCATTATATGAACATGGCCTATTCCCCCCACAAGCTGTGCGTCCACAGAAGTGCTTTATTTTTAATAAATACGAAGAATTAATTTGTTGCACAACATCTCTCTAAGGCTTATGCTCTGCATTTAAATAATATATTCCACACTGTGGCCTCGTATCATATTAACCGCACGTTACTTGTGTGCGGTGTGTAAGAAGAAGTATCAAACAGACACTTTCTTTTTCCACTTCAGTACATGTATATCCACTCGTCTTGACAAGTCATTCCATTATCATCGTCATTGTTAAAGCTTCATATGCTGCTATATATGGGCATATCTATTCATCATTCAGGCACAGTTCAGTACTCATTCATCAATGCTCCACAGGTGGTGGTCTGCGTTCTGTCTGTCTTCTCTTACTGTCTGTTTTTTTTTCTTTCTTTACCTCGCATGAACACACCATGAATCCAGTACAGCTCACAATGAGATAAATTGATCCAGAATGACTTCTCCCAGCCGCTGTCTCCCTCAAGTCATCGAGAAAGTCATGATGCATACCAATTGGCTGATGTCTGCCGCATGCATGTTCAATGAGCTCACATAGAGTCATAGGGCATGCATCATTAATCTCAGTTTATGAATTCTGTCTGTCTGTCTGCATTATCTGGATTTCCTCTTGTGGCACATGCGTCATTACGGGCTCAAATGGATTTAAAGAGGACATTTGTATTTGTGCTGTTTTTGAACATTAGTGTTGTGAATTCACTTTCGCACACATTACAGTACGCCCCCATGAACACTCCTCCTGTCACTAATGGCCACTAATTTCTCCGTAACACATCAGAAGTACATGTCAGCTAAGGTGAGCTGTTTGCTCTGATACAACAGAGTCAAAGGTGAGCTGTTTATCCTGGTGACGAAGCAAACACAGGCCTCTGTTTGGATGCTTTGAAAGACGTCAAAGAAAAATCATAGGATGCAAAAATGGGTGCTTATGCAGCCAACAGTTATTGGAATGGGGCTATTTATGTGTATGTTCGCTTAATAAGAAAGAAAGACAGACAGATGGAGGGAAAGAGGGAAAGAGAGACTGACAGACAGACGGAGCGAAAGAGGGAAAGAGAGACTGACAGACAGACAGTCTTTCATCATTCAGGTGAATCATAAGTCTAATGAAAAAAGGGAAAGAGGAAGAGAGGAAGAGGGAAAGACAGACAGACCGACTTTCATCATACAGGTGAATCACCAGTTTCGTGAAATGCAAATATTCAGACATTCACTAGGGAGCTCACTGCATTATCACCATCCACGAGTGTTGGAATGTGGCTAAGTATATTTACCCAACAACAATTTTGAGGTATTTTACTTCTACTTCCATTTCCTGCTACTTAATACTTCTACTCCACTGCATTGCAGTGGTAGATAGTATACTTTTTATTCCACTTTGTTTGAAAGCTTGCATTGTAAATGTCACACATTGTACAGCACACAGTGAAATTGAACTCATCCTAGTATTAGAGGCAGTGGGCAGTTACTGCACAGTGCCCCGGGGAGCAGTGTGGGGGTTGCTTTGCACCAGGAGCGCCACACTGGGTTCGTTCTTGACCTGTGCAGGACTTGAACTCTTGACCAAAGCCTCTCTATGGACTAATAATACAAGAATATAATCAAGAAATGAATTTTGATAGTATTACTAAGACTTTATCAATCCCCACTGGGCAATTCCCAAACTACCCATAAGTATATAAAGTTAAATATATAAAACAACACCCACAACAATGCGTTCATGGCCGTCGTCTTTGCTTCATTCCTCGTGTGTTTACTGTCGTCATCTCTGTGTTAATTAAACTGTGTGCTTGAGGACTAACACATTGTGCCCTGCAAGCCTCAACATGAATGTGAAAGTTCCTCTGCTAACAGCGCAATTACACAGCTCACAGTTGTCAAAACATCAACACTGATATGGGTGTTCCTTTACAAACCGAACCGACCTGTAAGCATTAAAATAAGTAACTGGCAGATTTGTCATGTTGCTGTGTTTTGTTAGTTGTACTCGCATTATTTCATTGTTAACCTTTTATGGATATCAAGTTTTATTCTCATAACACTGACAGAATCAAAAAACACAGGACATGATGTTTGTCTGTCCTTTGTGCCAAGGTGGTGAGCACTTCCAGGAAATTAACCTTGTTTTGAGTGGTTGACGATCGACAAGTGGGGGTTTCCAGCTTGTGTGGGGTGTATCTTGGTTTGGTTTAGGTTGTAGAATTTTGGGACAGTTGGGCCCAGAACACATCATCAGTAATGTTCCCTTGTGTCATTGAGTGTTTCGGCCTTTCAACACTATACACCCTCCCCAAGGGCGGCCAGCTGCAGGATGATCAGCCCTCAGCTTGTGTGCCGTGCCCAACTGTCTCAAACTTGACAACATTGAGATGGTAGACGCTTGAATGGTTAACAGGTGGGGATTCTCAAGTGGGTTATGCTGACATATTTGGAGCCCAGCATGGGTCATTCCGCTTGATCCAAATCCACTGGCTGCTTCTCTCAGCCGCCTCTGAGATTGCCTTTATGGTCTGCCGCAGAGCCTGACCGTGGCTTCCCAGCTCTTTCAACAGTCTGATGGTCGAAGAAGCCACAAATCCTCTGCATCCCACTTCCACTGGACAGTTTTTGTGTTCCAGCCACGCTGCTTTGCTTCTGCTGCAAGCTCTGCATAGCGTAGCTTCTTACGTTCATAGGCCTCTTCAAACGCGTTCTCCCATGGGACTGTGAGCTCTATGATGTACACAGTCTTCAGTGAAGGGGACCAGAGTACCAGGTCTGGCCTGAGGTTGGTGGCAGCAATCTCGCATTATTTCATTGTTAACCTTTTGTGGATATCAAGTTTTATTCTCATAACACTGACAGACTCTGAATTCCATTTTATACTTTGCTCAATGCGCCTTATGATTGTTACTGGCATGCAACGTCTCATGCTAAATTAGACGTGAAGTAGTGCAGATGGAGGAGTGTTGTGGGAGTCTATACGTGCAGACGTGTGCAGCATGTGTGCAGCATGTGTGCAGTAACCAATCATTTAGATTTCACTTTCTCTTTTTTTCCCTCTGCGCTAAATCTACAGTACCTCTCGCTACTGGACTGGAATTGTAAAATACATATGCATGTTGTTAGAGGAATTAGCTAGGGAACACAGAGAGATATGGAAAGTGAAATAAAAAAGAGAAAGAGAAAGCGCTCGTGATGGGAAAGACTGGGCCAATGTCCTATGATCGTGTCTCTTAATCAAACATTGATTGTAAGTGAACGTTTTAATTGATTTCATGACCATATTTAATGCCGAGCAAGCTTCCTTGCTGTTCTTTGGCCCCGCACTCATCAGGCTACAGGCTGTTGGGTTAAACTGAGACTACTGAAAGTTCTCGTGGACCTTGATGGATGAAATGTTTTATTGTACAGTATGTTCTATATCAGTTAATTAATTAATTGATAGAAAATTAAATCTTAAAAAGGCCGAATTGATAGTTTGTTTGTGGTTTCAATTAGATGATCTAATTATGAATGCAGAATTTTCACAATTGAAATCATTATTGGGAAGTGAGGGCATTTATTGATACATAACCTATTTCTATACTTTATAGAATTTGTTTCTGCAAATATAAATGCACTGTTGCAAACCACTTGGCCGATATTCTGCTCAAAACACTTTTGAAGTTTTCATTTTCAAATCCGAAACGCCTCAGACACTTTTTAAGAAGTCCATTCTGGGGAAATAAATAAATAAATAGCTATTATAATAACATCTTCAAAGCCCAAACTGCATTTCTGCCGGCAGAACGATTAGGATTCCGCTTTTAAGAGGAACGAAGAGGGAGGCTGATGTAAGCTTGCAGGGCTGGAGCAGGAAATTGCAGTGTAACCCCATTACCACCCTGCAGGACCTCCATCATCATTTGTGCTGACTCTCGATACAGCCAGAAGGGACGAGGGTGTAGCACCATCCTGTGGGAGGAGAAGGGAGGACTCCCCTCCACTGTGAGAGGCAGGCAAACTGCAGTGTTTATGTAACAGGGCTATGTGTCTCTAATCTTGAAGTGCTGAGGGGGGGGGGGGTTCGTGAAACAGAAACATGAATAGGTGTAATTCGAAGAAAAGATGCACATTTGGGGTTTCATCTTTGAACATTAATATTAACTTATGTATGGATGCTGCAAAATTGCAAAAAAAACAAAACAGCATGAACTCATCTGAACTTTTTGTCAATGTCTATATTATGTCCATGTTTTTGTTGACCTCTGTTGCAAACAGCAAAGGAAACAGGCTTGCATTGTCTTTTGCAAAATGTCTCCAATAGCACAGTGTTAGTAAAAGAGATATGACCAGACTTTTAAATTGATTGTATATAATAGAAGAAAGCTTTCACTGACATGAGGGCAAATGCTTTCTTCTCAATTCACGCCGAGTAGCTTCCAGGAATGTTCTGATATTTGAACATCTCAACCTTGAATCCCTTCAGCAAAGTTGGATTGTATGTACTTTGGCAGTTATCACCTGTATGATCACATCACAAAGACTTATAACACACTATGTATCTTACATATGTCTATGCACAAGCTCTTTCACTGCTTTTCTGTGTTTTAAATGGCATAGCATCAGTGTGTCTGGTGTCTTACTGTACATATTGTATTATTACTGTCCCAGAGAGCTACAGTTCTGTTAATCAGCTATACATTTCATATGGACGGAGTCCTACTGAAGCCTATTTAGGGGTTCTAGTGGTGGGATGGGTTGTTTGGATTGGGAACGTAGATGGTAGAGTATTAAACATACTAGACAGTTTAGAAAATAAATAAATCTGCTGCTTCTCTATGCTTTTTCCCAGTCAAAGACCTGGCGCCTACATTACCCACAATTCAACGCAACTGCCAAATAGCTTTGGATTAATTGAAGCAATTCATCGTGCAGTTGGATCTGGAGCCAAAAACCTTTAATGAACTTCTTCTTCTCTTGTAAAGTGACTAGTGTGTTCGTTGCAGACAGTGTTGGATAGTAACTAAGTACATTTACTCAAGCAATGTACGATTCTGAGGTACTTCAAATTAAATATTTATGTTTTATGCAACTTTATACTTCATTGCAAGTCAGAGAGAAATATTGTACTTTTCACTCCACTACATTTGTTTGAAAACTTGAGTTACTAGTTGCTCTGCAGTTCGAAAATACAGCATGTAATCAACAAATAGGTTATGATGTATTATCATTATTATAAGTCAATATTTCCGGCAGTAAAAATATGCTGCAACAGTACAATAATGTACACATTCATGCATCTATAATTCTGCATAATGAGTACGTTTTTGTTCTGTAAGTATATTTGCAATATATGCTTATACTGTTGTACTTTTACTTGAGCCTTTTTACCATGTTATTAAAAAAGTGGAACACCAACAACGTTATGATTTCAAATATGTTACGTCCATGGCCTAAAAAAGTCCAAACAATATGAACATGAGGGACTCTCTCTCTGTCAAAGCCTGAAACCAAAGAAGTAAGCCTAACACTTCTCATAAAGTGTGGAGCTGCTCAACACACAATGAATGGTTGGGTTTTAGCACTCAAACTTATGGATTTGGGAGAGAGTTGTTAACGTTTACTAACATTTCTGGACTGTTTTAGGCCATAGAAAGAACACACATTGATTTTGAAAATGACCATAGTTCCCTTTTTAAGTAAAACAAGAAATGCACAATTCCACGCGATTCATTCCCTGCAACATATCCTCATACAACGACTCGTATGATGCCTCATGAAAAAAGGTAGGTCTTTCGTTTTATCATTTTCCCGTGATGTCACTTTACTTCATTGTTCATGATTACATGGAATACATACAAATTGATTCCGTGGGATATCTACAAATCACTACGTTGTCAATACTTAAGTTAGACTTGGGCAACAAACGTGAAGAAACATCATTGTTTGTGTTAAAATACAAAGTAACTAATGAAACTAACTTGAATGAATAGACACTCTTAGCAGATTTTCTGACATATATAATGTTATGTAACAAGCTTACTAATGTCACGTACCAAACATAAAGTCAACATCTACTTTTGGTTTCTTCTGTTTGTTCGACCCACCCGCTCCTAGTGGACTTTCTCGCTTGTTATACTCGTTATCATACCACTTAACTTTCAACGGTTGCTCGATATACACCTGCTCTGACCGAATGCTAAAACATCGTCAACACCGTTTGAAAAACAGGCGTAGTTCCCCTTTAAGTGAAATACACGAGTACTTCTTCCACCACTGCTTTTGGATGAGCAAGTTTTACACCTTTGGAAGCTGATTTGCACATCATAGTGAGATTAATGTCACCAATGAGGTTTGTGAATCTACGATCACTATGTCATAAAAATGTAAATCATTAAAACATGACAGGAAGAATCATGTTACGTTCAGCAGATTGAACGAAAAAGTGAGTGTCAGCACATAATTTTCAGCTGAATGACGTCCGGAGAAATCAAGATTAACCAGTGAGATTTGCACTATTGCCTTATCACAATAGACAAGTGGCCTTTTTCTTTACCGTTAGTGAAATCAAAATCTTGAATATAATTTTGCAGCCGGCATCGTAGGGGTGTCGGAGCGAGAGATGTAAACTCAGCAGCGAGTCTCGCTCCTATTGCCAGGGGTCCTCAGCATGGGTGGAGGCAGCAGCTGGGACACCCGGGTCTAACTCTGCTGTCTTGGAAGTCGCAAGCGTGGATGTGATAGCAGGGCCAGGGAGCCAAGCTGCTCGTCCCCATTAATCTGGTACACTAGTTTCCCGATCCAGCTCTTCTATCATCCTCATGTTGCGGCCAGACCCCATCTGCTACGGCGGCCTATCTTTTAATGAAGGTGTCATCCGCCACTTAACATCAAGCATTGCATACAGTAGGGTAACAAAGGGTAATGCATCAGCAACGGTAAGGTTAACAGACAGATTTGCAGAAAGTGTAGAGGTTTTGTTTTCTGGAGGCAGAATACAATATGGAAATCTCACGCCACTGCAACCCCGTCTGCGTTTGTCGAGAATCAATTTGTTCGGATCAAATATATCTGAAATGTGAGTAGAAACAAAAAAGCCTGCTGCCGTGCCTGGGCCATCTTATATTGTCTGTGACCTTCCACCAGGAGCTCCTCACTCGCACAGAGATGAGCAGACAGCTCCCCGTGTTTGAAATAGCAGCCAAAATGCAATATTTTTCACACAAGTCAGAATGCTGTCACTGTCGGGAAAGATCCATAACAATTGAAATATTATGTGCATGTATAAAAAAAAAAAAGTCAGCGGAGCAAAAAAGGAAAGATGACAAAAGTAACATCTGACAGCTGCGTTCTCCATAAAACACTTTGTTACATCCTGTAGCCCTATATGTATTTTAGAAGGAAACAATGATCGAACCAAAACTGATACGACACGAACCCTCTGAAGACACAGAGGCTGCAGTTCATTGTATAATGATGACTGAGTTAACATGTGAAGATGAGATGTCCCTGGAGGCACTCATTGAACACTAATGTAGCCCAGAAACACATGATAATGATGCGTTTCTATGGAACCTTTGGTGTCTTTTCTACCTTTGTTCCATCTACTTATATATCCTCATATATTTGAGATTATGCATTGCATAAGTGGAACAGCGAAGACGTGCAAATGCGCTCCATGAAATGACAAGTCCCGCGGGGCGTAAGCAAGTACATGATGGATAATGTATTGCATCATTTAATCCTCACTCTTGTTCAGGACTGAAACCAGCAACATTCCAACATGCCTTAATGCCGTACAATCACATTGACGTTTACTCCGTAAAATACAGTGAGATAGAGGCTTTTCAGGAGAGAAAAGCTAAAAACAACAACAACACAAGTACATTTTCCTGTCTGTAATTCTACAGCACATATTTGGCTTGTGCAAGAAAAGGGAAGTGGTCAGATAGCCCCTTTTCCCAAGTGATAATAACTTCTATTCTGATGCTACATACGCAAAACCTGGACCGGATTTGTCTTGGCGCACTCTTTTTTTAAAGTATCGCTTGGTTACTGTGCACTTTACCTTTTTTCATCCTCATCCCAAAAGTGTCACCTCCAGCTAAGCCTGGAGATCGGAAAGACATGAGAAACTGACACCAGAGAGAACTGACATGACTGTCACGCTCCAGATCTCGAGACGATGGTGCATACTGAACTACATTATCATTAAAAAAGAGACCCTTTTTTTCTCTCCCATCAATGCCATTGAAATTATGCTCAGTGCTTAAGGTCCAACTTTTCAACAAAAACATTCCCTTGCCTGCACCATTCTACCACCAACACTCGCCTCCTACTTTGACACAAGCCTGGACATGGATCTATTTTTGCTGATGCCACATCCTCTGCTTTCTATCAGTGCATCGCAACAGGTGCTGGGATTTGTCAGAACAGGTAGCATATGTCCTAGAAAACTATTTTTGGTTACCTTCCGGGGGGCCATGAAGTCGCCTTTACTATACCTTCCTGGCATGCAGAAAAAAAGTCTTGGCACTGTAAGTTTCTTCAAACCACGAGATAAGTTAAATGGCAATGAAAATGGACAAAAAATATGTTTAATAAGTGTGTTTCATATCAGCCTCATGTCTCGTTTGCAGAAATGCCCAATGGTAAACTTTGTGCAACGCATCCTCTAAAAACATCATGGTTTGAATTAAAATTTAAAATAAATAAACGTAACAACCTTAGCGGACTGTCTTACGTAACGTTGTGTAACGTGTAACAAGCGTAAAGTCAATGTTTACTTCTGGTTTCCGTGTTTGACCCACCTGCCCTTAGTGGACTTTCTTGCCTGCTACACTCATCATCATACAACGTACCTTTCAACGGTCGCTCCGATATGCTGCCGAACCTGCTCTGACCGAATGCTAAAACGTTGTTATTCAACGAATCTGTAGATGACAGAAACGCATAATGCCAACATATTTTCCTCAGATATACACTACAGGGTATAGTGGAGAACTTGTTTCATGCTTTCACAAACCGTCCACACAACAGGAATAAATAATGACAATGTCACATAGCGACCCATGACACACCTGGATATGTTTGTTTCTTTTTGTGACTTTTTGGGCCCTGATGTGCTGCTTCCTCTTAACCTCTCACTGTCACTTAATGGCTATTTCATTTCTCAATTTCACTTCCTATTACTAAGTGCCTTTGTATTAACTATGGTCTTTCATTGTGGACACTTTTGTGTGTGTTATAGATTCCTCTACAAAGTAAACAACCAGTTTACCATCACCGAGTGACAGCAGAGAGTACAAGATGTTCATTGTGGGGGTGATAATGTTCTTTTTGCAGTTTATGTGAACTGTGAAATTCAATAAAAAAGAGCTGGGATTATGTGCTCACTTACTGTACCCAAGTGGCCTTGTTATTATCTGAGGGAATTGAAAGCCAGCATGGTCTTGAGCTGCTGCTCGTCTGGCTCGGCGTTTGATGAGTTGTGTGTATCGGGTTGACCTTTTGCTTGTCGCCGTCCTAAGATGCCACTTGGACACCTGTGGATCTGCTGTCGCTCTGAACTGGTTTTCCTCTTTTAGAAAAGCAGATAAATTGATTTTATCTTTTACGATACATTCAAATCAATGGAGGGTGCCAAAACCAGCATTCAAACACAATTTGAAAGATGATGCAAAGAGTGCGTTCAGTGGGGAGACACCCACAACAATCAGATTTCTGTTCAGGAAATTTTTACATATTAGCACTTATCAAATAAGATAATGCCTTTAGATTCAAAAGGTTTTTACCGAGGGAATTTTGGATATATCTTTTTTATAAAAACTAAAAAATGTTATATATATCAGATAATGAATGCTATATGAACAAGCACCCCCCCTTAAAAACCTTCAGAATATAGATAGCAATGAAACTATCAGAGTATGGGGAATTATGTTTTGATGAAACGGCCTTTACATATAATATTGCATACATTTCACTACAGGCGAATAAGGTTCGCATTTAACTAATAGATATTACCTTGAAACTTCCCCAGCTGATTACTGACATTAGGACCCATTAGTTAAACAGTAAGAGTTGTTCATCTTGAGAATTTCAGTGCATTGTCAGAGGTCAGCGATATTCCACAACCAGATGTGTCCTAATTTACAGACTGCCGGACCATTTTGCCGAACAGCTGTGAGTACTCAGGGTTTACTTCCACAGCTGGAGAAGAAATGGACCGGTCAGGTGAATCCAGGTGAAAGTTACCAACCTTTAAGGCTTTCACCTATTAAATCCAAAAGAATGTTGATGGAAGTTATCTGAAGAAAGGGAAAGGGCAGATAACTTCTCACACAAATATCTGATTTCATATGTGTATACATATTTTTTGATTTGCTTGTAAGTGGGATTGCAACATCAGAGTTCTAATCGTTCTAATCGTTCATCTCGTCAGATCTAATAATGAACCGCACACACAAATTAGAGTGAACAACATGTTTACTCGTGCCTGATTTACCAAGAATCCACTTGTTTCTGCTGGAGTCAAAAGCTGGTCTCCATGTGCACACGTTGCGTGCAGTCCTCCCGCGGCTCCACTCGATGGCAGTGGAGCATCAGTCATGGCGATTAGCACAAGCCTCCTTTTCTGCAGCGCTGCACCTTCTTCTTCATTATGAACAGGCAGCACACCCACAGTGGCCGGTGTGGCCCACAGGTGTGTTTTTGTGGCTTTGGCTTTCGGCTCAATCAGCCTCATGAAATACTTCATGAAACACAAACGCAAGCAACTTCTGTAACCTTGGACAGAATATATCAGCAAATGATGTATGCTGTTGGGAACGTTAACAAAAACTGGACTATAGGGGCCTCTGCCAGGCACTCACTGCACTGAAGGCTGTATTTTTTTAAAACTTTTTTTACTCCTGTTAATGACCTATAGATGTTCTTGTTGGGCCTAATAGAAAAAAAGAATTTAGAAAATCAAAAACATTAATACATTATGCAAATAGAAAGTTATGCCCCGAGCATACATGCTAGCGAGGTAGTACGGAAAGTAGCCCCATGGTGCTCGAGTAGAATACACAGTCTCCAGTGCATTTGTATCACCACGGCTGCTATACCACCATGCAGCCGTGGAAACGTATATACAGTATTTATTGCATGAGAGAAAGTTCCCATGTGGTGGCCTACAGACGACTGCGCGTAAATAATGGATTCTAATCCTCGCCAAGCTCCAGGAGGAGTGCAAAAGTCTCCAGTGCTACATGGCTCTTTTCGAACCCATTTTGCGGACGCATGGCACAGTACGTTGACCTTGGGGGCGAGGGATAATTTGGGACAGCTTATTCCCTATAATGCATGCCGTGATCCCTGTAGGCTTTGCGTGGTGGAGTCTTGTAGCGATTCCAGTGGATTTCTGCATTATTGAGAGGCCTTGAGTCTCAGACTGGAGGACAGTGAAGGCTGTTAGTTAAAGCACTGTGTTAACTCTCAGGAGCTTCGCTACCAAAGGCTGGCACGCACAGAAGAGCGGTGGTGTCACTGCACATGTGAATACACATTTCGAATACCAAACAAAGCATATAAAGAAGGCAATGTGTTTTTACCCTTAAATAGGACAACATAATCCTGCACTCATCTCAAGACTCTATTTCTTGTAACATGACCCCGGGTAGGAAAGGATGGAAGGATGCTGCAGAAAGCAGCTGGGTAAAAAGTATGTTCTGAGCCGTAATGCAATCAGTTGAGCTAATATATCTGATTTTACCGCTCGCCACGTCAGTGCGAGTAAGTCACCCTCCATTTTGAAAAGACACAGTCGGATTGGAGCTGCTCTTGGCTGAAAAGAGACGCGAGAGGGAATCAGCCACGCAGGTAGGCAGGACTGTATTAAAAATTCTCCCATCTGCTTCCTCATTCCCTGTGATGCTGTTTGATCTCGCCCCTTTTATTCTCCGTGCCCTCGTTCTTTACCCCCGTCCCTCTTTCGTTTCCTCTATATATCTAAAAAAATCACAATAATTCTCGAAACCCGTGGAATTATTGTGCAATTCCAGGGTTCCCAAATTAACTTTAAATCATCCGAGGATCACATCTCAGGAGGAGAATTCCAATCATATCTCGGCTCCTTTTGTTTGATAATAGACAGGTAATTTATTCTGTGGATGAGTGGGGAGAAAATGTAATTGCACTCTTGCCTGCCCTTTAGAATAAAACCAAGAAAGTGGTGATGATGCTGATACATTACACTTATGATTTAATGAAAATATTATATCTAGTTAATTAAGATTGGTGAAATTAAAGTCTGAGTTGTTGTTAAATTAACAATCACAAACTGATCTGTATCATAAAAGCACTGCCCATGAAAATAAATAATTGCATGATTTAGAATGTTGAGGTTAGACAGAAGACGTTAGATACTTAGAAGAAAAGAGTAACTGTTTGTCTTTCATTGATTTCTTTTTTGAATTCTGAATATTGGATCTTGTTAAAGTTAGAAATAACTTCTCTTGCCAACTTAGCTCCTCGGTAAAAAGATGCATCTGCAGACAGTGTTCCCCATCTGGAGGTAAAGTGTTTTGTATCAGAAAGTGTTATTTTCAAAATAAAACTTTGTTGTGCCCGTCTTTATATCTGCTCAATTCAGGAATATTAACTGTGACCACTTGCACTTCCTGCCTTCAAGGGATGAGTCATAACTACCTCGGTGTCTGACTTTGGCCAATAGTGCAGTGACAAGGATCGCAGATTGGAAAGGACAATGTTGATACTTCATTAACTCTGATATAAAAATAAATACTTGTGGTGTTCAACTCTTAAATAGAAACTTTTTGACTTTGCTACCTCGTTGCTAAACGTCCACCTAAACCAAAGCCTTAAAGTAGCAGAACTCCAACTATGAAATATCTCGAGAAATGCCTGAAACTTCTGTGTGAAAGTTTAGTCTTTTCCTTGGGAACAGATATTTGACAAAATAATATTAACTTTAGCCTTTAGTTTAGCTTTTGTGTCATATGCTTTCAACCACATCCCCTGGCCTTCATCATTGAATGCAGATTGCTCAGTCACAATGGCAACATTTCCTTTTGTTATTACCAGCCGTGACAACTTGTGAGTCTCTTTGTGTGGTCCTGGAGACATTCACTGCAGCGGGGACTAGCACAGAAGAGGTTTTGGGTACTGTCTGTGGAAATATTTTGTCAACTCCTGTGCAAGATACAGTGAGAAAACTTCACGTGTGTAGTTGAGATCAAAATGGAGGCTGGGTTTGAAGATGGGCGTGGTCCAAGCAAAAGCACCAGAGGTAAGGGGTGGGAAGTGGGGGAGTTGCCATTTCCCCAACCCCTCCCTATATCATGCCCCTGGCGTGATATGGGGACACAAAAATTCACATGTGTGTAGTTGAGATCACAATGAAGGCCTCCTTCGAAGATGGATGTGGTCCAAACTATTGCACTGGAAGTAGGGGGTACAAAGTGCATGTGAAAGGGGCCATTGGATTGTTTTTTTTTGGCTGGTGTGATCCCATCACAAGATGGTCTCTCGTATCCCAAACACATTTTGGGAAAATATGCATCCTCTCTCTCTCTTTGACAGAGTAAGATGAGAAGATTGATAGCACTCTCGACGCGAGACTGGTTTGTATTGATCATCTAGCTCTCGTGAAGGAAGCTAGTGAGCATATTTCCAAAAATGTCAAACTAATGTGCTACAGATATATGCAGTATCCTAATTAAAAACATCTATTTAACCTTGATCATCTTATATAGTAGCCTGCAGCACTTGGTAAACATCTTAATAACCCAATCTTTTGGGTGTTCCGTGTAATATATGGGGTTGGCTCTGTATTTGAATAGCCCAGTGCTGATACCAACCCAACCTATTATCAACAGACTACATTGAATAATGTATAAAGGTCTGAGATGTATGTGCTTTAAGCTTGGAGATGGGGTAAGATATGGGGTCAAGTTTGTCTATGGCATGACTTTTTATTTTGGGGGGTAATACATATTTCACCCCATTTTTGTGGAGCTTGGGGGTCCCTGATAATAGATCAATCATAAAATGTGTAGATAAAGTCAGAATATGACTTGAATTTGAGTTGAAGAGGTTATCCACATTAAAATGGAAGTAAGTCAGATATTATTATTATACAAACAAAAATAAGAATTGTTAAAATGACATGTCTGCATTTTTGAAAACCGACTACCTAATATTTGAGCATATTAGGGTTAGTCTCGAGGGATGTGGAAAATAGTCAAGAGACATGCTGCTGGAAATCTTATATTGATATCAATCACTTGATGATTTACTGTCAACACTGGAACATTGCTTAGGTTTACTTTTTGAACATTGTGATTAAAGAAACTAATTGCAAACTTATCTGTTTGATAAAAGCTTAAAGACTCATAAATAAAATGAACTGCAGGTTTGATGTGTAATACTTCATCTTGTGCGACTCTATGCAGCAAATTGGCTTGCTATAGCAGAAAAGGGCAAGCTTTCAATACAGGGGGCTTTAGCTGGATCAAAGAATCAACTCTGAAAATCTTATCTCACTTTCAATTTGTTTTCCGTGGCATATTGGCGTAAGTTAATTCCATGCCTCCTTCTTTTCTCCATCTGAATTTCATTGTGTCTGCCTAATCAGCCAGAAGCAGAAATGATCTGCTAACATTTCATTTCTCCATGAATTTTTGATTGTCAAAAATTGCCCTAAGGGAGCGAACTGCGCCCAAGGTTGGGTTTTGATTTGCGATTAAACTATCAAGAAATCAATTTCGTCTGCTTTGAATAATTCAGGGTTTAATGGAATGAGAAATGGAAGCATGGGCTGTGAGATGGTCTGAAGGGTGTGTGTGTGTGCGCTCTCTGGAGGGTGGTGTGTGAGATGTGGGGTGATACGCCACTCAAAATGAAAGCAGGGCCCTGCGACGTGATGCAGAGTGGTCGGGGAGTTGCTGTCATTTCACCTGTGCTGCTGGTGCGGCATGTCAATAAGGTGTCTGCGCCAGTGATTTGTTGGGAGCAGCCAGCCCATTAATTAGTTGGGCAGTAGGAGTTACTAAACTTGTGATTTATCTCTTTTTCTTGAAGGAGTACATCATGCGCAAAACGCAGAGGGAACATTGGAAAATATGTGCCGTAATTGGTCTCAGAAAAGCTTTCACTGATCATTTTTTACTCCTCTCGATGAATCTTAAGTGGTGACGTTGGCCCCAGGTTAAGACGCTAATAAGGAAGACAAGAACGACAGAAATAAGGGAGCAAAAGAAGGGAAGATAGGTAGCTCACCTCCCAAATGAGCACCTGATGGCGAAGGTTCAGAAAGACCTTTTGATGCCATCTAGTCGCTCCCATTCCCCAGTACCGTCCCACAGGGACGTACGCGGATGTTTCATCACCTGCTCTTCAAAAAGAATGGCGTCGCTGGTGTGTTCCTTGACAAGACACAAATAAATGGAGCTGCACTGACTGCATGCCGCCAGACCTGACAGTTGTTGAATTAGAGAGAGAGAGCCGTGTTGTCAAAAGGCTCAGATAGCTGGTAGCAAACTGGAGCCGGCAGCCTTACTGTAGCTCTGGTGGAGGTTGTCAAAAATGTTCCGTTTTATTTGAAAAAAAGTTAGCAAGCTAACTCCATCAGGCTAAGTTTAGCTGCCATTCCTCAGCTGTCAAGTGATCTTTTGCTCATCTTTTTTTATTTTTATTTACAACTCCAGAATCTTGAGGACCGCTGAGTTATTGAGATGTTGCACGATGAAGGACGCTTTGAGAGAACGATTCCGAAAAGCATCCTATTTTAGGGCTAATTACTCGCTAGGCCAGGCTATGTCAAAATAAGTTGTAATATTTTGAAGAAGTTGTAAAGTGGGTTTCACTTGCGATCCTCCATAAGTTTGCAAGCTATAGTTGACTAGACAAGGTTGTTGAATAGGTCACAGTCAGTATGTGTGTTTTGTGATGTGGAGAGGTGGTGGTCATGGTGCAATCTGGAATGGGCTTATAGAGGACCTGAGGCCAACCAGATGATGTCAACCTGTCATCAAAGGAGGCTGGAGCAGTGGACAAAAGTCCAAATCAGGGGGCAACTCCTCTGGTTGCAAAAAGAAAGGCAGAGGTGTGTGAGAAAATGGCTCTACTTCTCACTTTATGTATTGCCTCAGTAAACATGAGTTTATGGTCTCAATCAAGTCTTCTTTAAGAGAGCATAACGGTTATTTGGTCAATTATGATCCCATTTGGAGTAATTTGGACCTCAAAGCAGGTTTATGCTTTAGTGTGGGGCTACCTTGTGATTGGCAGGTAGCACCATGGTCATCTTTTCCTGAATCCTTATGAATTCTCAATGACCTCATGAAGTTTTCAATCAAGGTCAAGGAAAAGTGCTTTTCGCTGGCATCACTTGTTCTAAAAAAAACTAGATGGCGCCAGCCAAAAACCAAGATGCCGATCATCAACGTGCTGAACTCGAGGACTCTAAAAACTGCCGTCCCCAATCCAATGGGTGACACCACGGTGATGATGTCCACTTCTTATGTACAGTCTTTGACATAGACTCAGCACTGCCATGAAAAAACACCACGGTCAAGTGGACGGTAGTGTAGAAAGGAAATAGTCTCGCTTTTATTATGTATATAGTAGCATGCTAGCAATTAGCACTGAACATGAAGCATAGCTGAAGCTGCTGGGAAGGTCATTAATAGTTTGTCTTTATTTGGTCATAAACCAAGTACACAAATTGTATGATTACCTGCTAATAATGCCAGAGGAAAAGTCTAGGGATCACCAAAGTCATTAGTATTCATCGTCTTCTACCCATCGATATCTGTACCAAATGTTGTGCCAATTCATCCAGTAGGTATTGAGATTTTTCACAGGATAAGTGAAAATGTTGACCTGATGATGGCACTGGACGAAAAGTCAAGGGATCACCAAACTCATTGGGAACCGTATTCTGGGCACAATGAATATTATGCCCCAGATTTCAAGGTGACTCATCCAGCAGTTTCTGAGAACATTTTTATCAAAAACCAAAAATGTCAACACGTGGTGGTGCTCGAAGAAAATTAAGAGGTTCACCAAAGTGATTAGGATTCATCTTCTGGTAACCACGAAAGTATCCAATAGTTTACAACATATCAAGTCTGTGCCAAAGTGATGGGCCTAGTTACTGTCATTGCCATGGCAGGAGTCACGTCACAAGTTCCTTATTCAACTCTCTTTCCATGGCCCAGTCCACTTCTGATGTGTCCTTGAGCAATAAACTGACTCCTTATCTGCTGACAGTTTTGCTACTCTGTTGCTGAACTCTGACCTCAATCCTGTATAGAATGGCAACCCCCCCCGCTACTATCTCAGTCAATAGAGTATCACATAAAGCTATTGCTTTTTTTCTGGTGGCTACATTGTTAGGAATAAACCTTTAAAAGTTACTTTTGAGGGTTTTATCTTGACGACCATTCATTTCAGAGTTTGTGTGTATTCTATGTGTTAATTGGTCGTGGGATAGCTTTATGAACCCAATAGTTCTGATGCTCTCTCCAGTCACAGAGGAATGTATGTCTGAAGTTTAGATCCTAAAGATTCTGAACTTGGAGTTACAAAGTTTTCGGTTGCCAGCAATGACAGCATGCTCAACGCTTTGTTTTTCTTCAGTGGAAAGATTTTCAACCCTTTGCTGTATAAGCTATAGCTGAACAGGAATGATGTCACACTAAGCTGCCTAATGAGTATATCCTCAATAATGATAGCACCAGAGGTAACAGATGGGGAAATAATGATCAAAACTAAGAATAAGTTGATATACTGTGTGTGCTCACTTTGATTTCACTTTTTCTGACCACTTTTATTATGATGTTGCTGTTTGACAGGTGCACTACCTTCCTTCACCTGTAGTCTATTTCGTTCTTCGGGGGGCTTATCCACGTTTATTTCGGTCACCAAAATGTCTACCCTGCTTTTAAACAGCTCGGCCTCCTAACCCTTTGTGTTAAGGTGGCAATATGCATCTAAGTAGTCCATTTGGAGCATTTGCTGTGGGAGGATAACTAGCAGAGTGTCTCATTTAAATTCACAATTTTGTAATATTTCATGACTCGACTTGTGACCTCTTGTCAACGTTTTTTCTCGCTCTTGATTGCCGAGGCTACAATCATTCAAATTGAGGAGGGAGTGCAAGCTTTTATGGATGCCGAGTATGAATGCAAAAATCTGTGATGCAGCTCAAGAAGAATTTGGGAAATAGGACTGACAAGGACTGTTGACACATCATCAAACTGAGACTGACTGCTTGAATAATTGGTTTGTACCTAATTATATTAGAGTGCCCTCTTGGGTGTGCGTGTGTATGATTATGTGTGCAGAACGGTGTCTGTGTTCCTTCGGCGCCTGTGTGCTGGGATAGGGGGCTGGCCCTTGGGGGGCTTTGCTCCAAGGGAACCCTGCGGATTTGCTTTCTAGCGGGGGCTTTCGATCGAATTCGCGGAGCAATTTTCCAGGAGCGCAATTACATTTTAAAAGTTTACAATCACGTTAGGGAGATGTGGTGAAAGAGGGGATGCGCTGGAAGGGCGACCTGGTGTTTTTGTTCCGAGGCGGTGATAAGAATGCAGCCTCTAAGTGAGTTGAATGAGAAATCACGTCGGCACAGCTGTTGTTCCATTAAAGCCCCCCCCCCCCAAGGAGGCTTTAGAGGGGGTCCGAGAGGATCCGATACAGGCAGTGTGCCAACAGGCCTCACCGCATCTGTTAGCGATTCTTCATTTGATGACAGATTCCGTCATTTGGTGTTTGATCATGACCTATACAGATGTGTTAAAATCTTAAAAAGGGCACCAACGTGTGTATGTGGGACATTCCACCGGTGCATTCATTAATTTGCTTTGCTTTGGTGGCCCAAAGCATATTATTATTCTAAGCATTTCTATGTAAACAACACAGCTCTTTGTATTTCCCTGGACATATACCACCTGAATAGGTAAGCAAGAAAAGTAATGGAACATTGTAAAAGAGGTGAAAAAGAAAAAGAAGGATTTCTATCTGGCATGTGTGGCACTCGAGTGCAGGTGGATCTCGTTTCCTAGCCTGTATAGAACTGTTGATCCTATATAAGTGCAAGCTCCCGCAGGAAAATGGGGAGCTTTGCATTGCTCAGACGAGACCTACACAGCAGAATGTGACCTGAATGGGAATATTTAGTTTCATTCCCCACATATTACTTCCAATGTTAAATGCTTAAATGTGGCTGCAATCATTATTAATATAAATATAATTGGATCAAATGACCATGTGTAATGTGAAAGGAGACGCTCAGATGGTTATTAGTAGATAAGTATCACCCTATGCTGCAGTTCCCCTTAGTTCCATGTGGCAAATTTAAAGTTTGTTTTTTCCGCATCTTTGCTGATTTGCTTCGCTTCCACTGCTCTCATGGTGTTTTCAGTTCAGCAAAAATAGCTCAATTTAACAGCTAAAGAGACATTTTTCCTTAGAAAGTTAGAACCCAAAACAGAGCTAAAAATGGAGTGAATATTGAACTTACATTCATCAAGTGCTAATGTTGCCACATATCTGCTGGATGTGTATATAGCCAACTGTTGACTGACTAGTTCACCATATTGCCATAAAGAAGGTGATCATCAGCGTGGTGTTTGCAGCTGGTTCACGCTGACCCCCAGTGGCCAGAAAACCCCCCCAAACAATTAATTATTGCAGTTATACGATTACCGTTTTCAGCTTTTAACAATTTGAACTACATATGCGGCGACACTGATATCAAGCCGATAACAACTCAAACTGAAAAAGTCCGATCTGTGCATCCCTGATTTGAACTTTTTTTAAAAAAGAGCAAAGTGGTTGAAATTGATTTGTTGAAATCAGAAATTCACACAACACTGTAAGAGGAAAAAAGTGCTTCTGGTAATGTCCTGAAGAGAAAAATGATTAATGAAAATTTAGAAAACTATTTGCCGATTCATCATCTGAGTCCCTGTGAATGAAAAACCTTCAATGCCTCAACGTGTGTTTGAAATGATTACAAATACTCCTAAAACGCAAGATTTTTTTTTTTGCTTTTTTTTTCGAAAGAAAAGAAATCCATAATAATAAGCCTTAGGAATACTGCAGAATCTCTGTAAACAGAATGTGAATATTTTTAAGAGGTTTCTCCGACCTAGCTTTCTCTGAGCATATCTGCATGTACACAGAACTAAAAGACATCCATGTCAGGAGACACATTCATTTTTCATCACATACACATTCGTATCTTCAGCCCCTGTGCCCATGTATCTGTTCCGGCATGTAACAGGGATCCCTTCCTACGAGTCATTTCTTTGTCGGCTACTTATCTTGATTTCCCCTCATGTCGGGATAAAACAGTGAGCCTAGCATGGAACATATCCTAATTGTAGAAATGATATCTGACATGGCTGCCCGAACTCAACTCACCCTTTTATCCTTAAGCCGATTTTTGAAAGTGATAACATTCGTTTTCTTCTTTTTTGCCCCATTTCTGGTTCACTTTCATTATTTCAATTTTGCTATATTAAATCCAAAGTCTTCCCCTGTTGTGCCACATAAAAAAGAAGAACACAGCCATAAAACTAAGTGCAGTTTTTTTTTTTGCATGTCTTGTCTGCATTGCTTTTAACAACACTATACTGCAAATACTGCATTATCTGCAGTCTAGTTTTTACGTGTTTACCGCCATTATCTTGTCACGCATACTGCATTTTCTCTTTCCCCCCCATAAGACTTTTATACACCCGGGCAAAATCCAATCCAGGAATGTTTGCATGGGTTCACTGGAAATGAAATTACTCTAACCATAATGCCTTCCTGAGCGAGGAGCATGTGGTGTGCAGGGCAGGGGGATTAGCGTCCGTAATGGGGTTTTGAGGATGGTCAGGATTTCAGATCTGGAGCGATAGGGTGCCAGGGGTAAACACTGGGAAGGGGACTTGAGGATTTAGCAGGCGAAGGCTCCCCCCCCTCCATGTGGACCTAGTATCGCCGTGTTTTTAAAGTACACCCATTTCCCACGGTCATTTACTCAAGCATCTCCAGTGGGGATTTAGTTATCCTCTCTGAAAGGGCACAGCAGTCTTATAATACTGCTCATACATGAGAGGGAGGGAGGATGGATAATGTGAGAGTCATGGAGAGAGCCAGACAGAAAAAAGAAAAAAAAGCCACAGGTGAAAAACAGAATTTTAATTTTGAGTAAGTTGTTTGCTTCGGTATTGTAATTGTATGGTACTTTATACCATTGAGGAAATCCACAGAATTAGGGTGATCAGGTAAAAGTCGGAGACTCAGCTTCCAACCACAAAATACATTAATCTCACAAATGCCTTCACAATGAAAAAAAATAAAAGCCCCCTTAGGCCTACTAATGATAAAAATGCCTCTTCAACTATAATAAAACACAAGAAACAAAAGCGTACACAAAGGCTTCTTTGATAACAAGGAAATGTATAAATAGGGTTTCAATGAAAATAAACCAAAATAAAGCCTCCAGGCATTTGGTGGCTATTTCTTGACAAGCAAACCTTTAGAACAAATACCACTAAGGTTTGCAGGTAACCTTGTGGAAAGGTGTTCTTTAATATTCGCTTCGTCTCAAAATGCCCCTCAATCAGAAAAGTTTAGACAGCAAAGAAGTGAAAAGGGCCTGAATATTTCTGAATGAATCTGCTAAAATAATGTTTGCATTACATCCAGGAAGGATCAGAATGACCTTGGGTGTGCAGTTCCCCACCTCTCCCTAACGAGTGCTGTCCCATGCTGATTGGCCAAGAGGAGAATTGCACCAAGCTGCTCTCAATTCTTGCACAACAGGTAATCTGAATAACCCTCCAATCAACTCAGCGGAGACGTGACATTTGGCAAAAAAGAGATGAATGACAGCAAGTATCAATACATTATACGTATTATTACTACTTGTATACTTTACATTCATATTTAATATCACCTTCATGAACTTGAATGACTCACAAGAGGCATATTTCAGATGACTGGTCAACATGAAAAGGAGCAGAGGCCGAGATATCCTCAGTTTTGAGCATAGTATGGGGCACACTCCCAAAATGCGTGAGCCTATACATTGTGCATGATGTAACTCCACAGCGTCCTTTATTGCATTAAGGCAATCCCTGCCTCCAAGCCAATGACCAAGCCAATATGTTTTCACACATTGGGAATCTCCCTCTAGAGCAGTAATTTATATATATACACCCACACACAATCTCGGGCAAGATTAATCCGGCCCTAGTTAGCCGACATAAACACACTTGAAATCACAGCAACATGGCGGCGCACACATTGAATGCCCTTTTCATCGATTTATTTACTTCATCTCGTGTTTTATGGAGGGTTTGTGTTGTGAAACATGTGCTGTAACAATGTTGGAACTGCCGCTTCCATTTAGTTCATTTGGGCTTTTTTGCGAGACGCTAGAGGCGTAGTTTGACGCTTAGCTCACCAAGCTGCGGTTTTTGACCCACTGGTGCGAGGATGTGTCGACCTACACACATAAATTCTTTGGGGTCAAGAGTGTTAACCCTTCCCCATTGTTGGCTTTTACACAGAGGACCGGAGTACTTCTTCTACCACTGTTTCAAATTGTAGTCCAACATACAACACTGACCACTTTAGTCTCCTCAGCAGGGGGCACACTTCTACCCCAGGATGGACGCTATAATGCAGCGTTTTATCCTCTGATTGGCTCACGATCACTAAAACCACAGCTCCCCGTCACAGTGCCGCGGCGATACAGCGGCTCACCAGGCAGACATGTTCGGAGACAGATGGAGTCAGAGAGCGTGTCGGGACAGTCTGAGATGAGCTTCACATCTGCCGTTCACAAGGAAATCGGGCCACAGACGGCCGGGGATTACACGGTGGAAAAGAGGGAGTCAGTAAGAATATGAGCTGAACTTTAACCCCTCTGACCCAGAGGTAAAATAGCGCCGGGCAGCAGGGCAGAAAAGCTTCGGAGACAGGTCAGGCTGTGAAGTGAAGGAATGCAACCATGCAAGAAAGGTGAGGTGAAATTTGACCTGGATGCAGATGAACGCTGCGGATGCTTCTCATATTTAGTTAATCAAATTAGTAAAACCCGCTCAACCATTGCAAATGGCACATTTCGCTAAGCACGTCCACCATAATTAAATATAATCAAGGCGCTGCACTTGATTCGTTGTTAAGTGTGGGGTTTTGTAAAGCGAACACATTTGTGCACATAGTCTCAAATGTGCTCAGAATTCATAAGAGCGATTCAGAATAAAAACACTTTTCTTTAATATGTTGGACTTTAAAATAGCTGTTGCTTACTGGACTCATGTCATGTGTCGTGCACATGTGTTGGTGCGTATTGATGGGATGTTGGCAAAAGAAACAGCCATTAGGCTATCGCTTCCAGTCTGACACCACCACACATCCAACACCTACAATAACAACGTGACAATTCACGCTGATGTGATTTCACATACACACCCTCATATCACCAGGACACAATCACACCCTCGTATACACGAGGGTGTGATTGTGTCCTGGTGATACTGTGTCACTGTGCAAAACAAAGATGTTTGACACAAGAATGTAAAGCACGGCTGAGTTATGGAATATATATTTGGGGCACCTGTGATCAAAAATGAAAGGGAATTAATATTCTACCACTACTTTGTTCAGCAGAACGCGACTTATTTCCCTTTTGAGTTCTAAATTGCCCCACATGCAGCGCTTTTCCCTCAAAGCTATTTATGGGAAGCAACTGAAGCCGTCAACAGTGCGGCAGGAGTGGTAGTTTGAAGAATGAACAGAGTACCACCCGGCAGATTACCACAAGTAAACACACCTGGCCAATCACTGCTGATAGAAAACCAAAAGCGATAGCCATATTTGGAATGCGGAGGAGTGATGTAGTGGTGCCGTATACTGCTCTGGTAGCAGCAGCAACCTGCCACTTACAGTAAGCCGGCCCTAACGCATACCCTGCTTTATGGTCTGTTTTACTCTAAATGGACCATCATTTACCAAATCAACATCAATGCTGTTGAATTGAAGAAGACTTGAAACTAGAGATTGAGACCATAAACTCATGTTTACAATGTTTACTGAGGTAATAAATCAAGAGAGAAGTAGGGCCATTTTCTCATAGACATCTATGGAGAGAATCCAAGTTTTAAGACACTTCCCCACTGGCTTCACTCGGCAGAACGGGAGGTTGCCGCCTGCTCTTACCCCGCACATCCTTAAACTCTGCCTTCGTTTTGATCTCAACCACACACCTGGAAAGTTTTCTGTCTGCATCTTGCACGGTTTTTGATGCTATCGCAGTGACGAAATCTGTCCACGGACAGAAATATAAACACCCGGCAAAGTACTCAGACTCTCTTCTATGGTAATTCCCACCACAGTAGGTGTCTCCAGGACCACATTTCGCCATGATGACTCACACACACACACACACGCACAGACTCACAAGGTGAAAACAAAACCGGCTGTCACGGCTGGTAAACATTGGGACGCATCCCCTCGCCACATCCAGCAGCCTTCAGACACCTTAAAGATGATATTGCTCTAATGTGACGAGTGAGTGGTCAGGCTTGTAGTGTGACCGGCTCACAGTTGGCTTTTAAGCACTATATGGTGACAGCGTCGCACAGCAGGAGAAAGTGATGGCGACACAAAAACACAACTGTACGAGATAAGAGCGAGCAGTTTCAGGCCAAGTGCGGGCGCCCAGAAATGAGGAAATGACATTATTCCATAGTGGACTGAGAAGTATAATGCTAAAAGGAAACCTTTAGACACTGTTCACTTGAATAGTCAGCTATTAATATGAATTAGTGCAGATTTTAACATTAGCTACACTTTGTCTTCATTTATTCCGTGTGCTGTCCACCCACTTGTGCCTTTCATTAATTAAACGACTATTATGCACTGAGCTGTTGACCTTTTGAACACAAATCTATTTTCTTTGTAATGTTATTTGTCCTTATTAAAAAAAGAGAGAAAAGAACAACCTTCTGTTGCATTTAATTGTAAAGTTTGAATGCCAAACTTCATTCACAAAGACCTGATAAACTAATGAGTTTATTATATATTTGGTCAGCATATTTTTATTTGCTGATTACATTCAAATAAAGAAAAATAAATTATGGAACAGATGGAGGGGGTAATATTTCGGGACAAAACTCAGAGAATAGTGTCTTAACTTTATGAGAAAAAAATGTATTAAAGTGTGAAAAAAATGTGTGTGATTATGAAGTCATAAACCTGTGAAGAAAGTGGAGTTCAAAACCGTGGTAACGCCAGCCGTCAGACTGTCATTGCTCCTAATGTTATTACCGTAAAGCGAATGTCCGAGAAGAGACATACCCGTCTTTTTATGTTCTTTTTGTGTCACAACATGAACATGAATAAATACTAATTTTGGAAAAGTTACAGGAAAGCAGAGAACAACTATCTACAAGAAGGCAGGTGTCTTTTATGTGGATGGATGATGGAGAGTGCAACAATATAATGCATCCTTCACTCGGCAGCTCACGTTTCCAAGGTGTTTAATGGTGCCATCTTTGGTGTGATGAGGTTGATGCAACATAGCAAAGTGAGAATTTGTGTCCTTAAAAAAAACGTATGATTTAATAATCTTTATTTAATAATACTGCTAATTTGTGAGTTTTGTTATTTGACATTTTCCAATTTGACTTTAATCTAATTTCTCATACATTTTTTGGAAATCCTGACTTTATCTTGAAATATTACTCCTTCCCCCGGCTCAATAACGATTATTATTCTTTTTCACCAACAATGGCCCTAATACGCCATCATATTTTCAAGCTTTCTCTAGATATCACTACTTTTTTATTTTCTAAACTGCATATCTGGAGTAAAAAAAACAAAGGTTCAGACTGTATATCTCTTAAGACTCCGCTTCATTTAAACAAATCTTGGCATTACATAGCAAGCAGAGTGACGGTCACCTCTGTATATCACACCAGTGGCAGAAATGAAAATAATAAGATAGAAACAGAACAGTCAGTGCAGCCCTGAGCTCCCTATCCGTATACTGTAACCCCTATACAAACCCCCTCATTTCTTGATTTGAAAGATCCCGATGGTTGATAAACAACAGTATTAATAAGTAGTTTGCAGGTCAAGTGTTTGACGCACTTCATCATCTCAGAAAGTCCCCGGCTTTCACGCTTGGAGCGGCTCATATGGATCAAGCTCGGCACAACAAGCTACACCGTGACCCGCTCACCTCAGAGCTCCCTGACCAGAGCCCCCCTAATTGTCTACTTCCCCCCCTCAGACTGCGTTACCCATTCAGATTAGAGCCCAGCGTTTGCATGCTGCTGAGCACAGCGGAGAGCTGCAGACGGATCGGGCAGTAATGAGGGGATCAGACACTGGAGCAAAGACGTGAAGATAGATGGAGAGAGAAAGAGAGGGAGAGCATTTACTCAGGTAGACTTCTTAATTATCCACAGTTAGTTTTATACTACTTTCACTACACTGTATTTTAACCATTAAATGCATGCTTGTTGTTTTCCCACGCCTACATATCTCTGGCTATTTAGCTTCCCGACACTTATATAACTTAGATATAGCATCCGCATTCTCATGCTCCACTTCTGCTTTTAAATCATCTGATTTATAAATAGCACTAAAACTAATTCCTCATCATCAGTATATATATATATATATATACACGTCTTCATTTACAGAGTTGTCCAGATCCTAAACGTATGTACTGAATATGCATTTATGGGTTAAAAGGGAAACATGTTTTTGGGTATTCGGCTCCTTTTGTTAGTTACTTTGTAGAATATTTTCAATAGATATTTTCTGCATTCAGAACACTATGGTGGGTATTTGGAAGGTTAAATGACCCAAACTTTATCAAATAGTTACATTTAGCTCGCATGGAGCGTTAGCTCAGGCAGAGCACTGCAGTCAGACTTGCATTGACAGGCATGAATGACGGGCTTGGTTCCTTTTTCACCAGCTGCTCCGCCACCAGCTGACTAACGACCTATCATATCCATGCAGGTGCACACCACAGGATGCTAACCTGACACTCTTAACACTATTAAACTATTAAAGGCCAAAACATCAAACTTGAGACTTCCAAACGGCAGTCCACAAACCATTGGGTGACATCACGATGACTACTTATATACTCCACTTCTTATATACAAGATATGATTTACACCTTTTGTTTTGAAATTTTGCTAGAATGTGCCTCGGATTGAAATCCAACCCCTAATTCTTCCCAGCTGCATTAACACACTTGACTTATTTGATATTTACGATCTGCCTTGCATGAAGTGCACATTAGCTTTGACATTTTACTGATATATTTGAAATACTTTTGCTTGGAAAGCAAGACTTTTACTTGTCACGCAGTACATTGTTGTATTTCCTGTTTTTACTACAGTGGAAGATCTCCCACTGGGAGATGGAGACGAGTGACGCATGAGGGAGCGGAATGAAACAGAAGGACCAGGGGTGTGCAGATTCCATTCAGAGCTGGGCAACATCTGTGGCCCCTTAAAAAAAAATAAAGACAAAGGTAGATGGGGGGGCAGGTAGCTGGAGAACACTATAGAGGGACACTGAGAGAGAGCGAGAAAGAGAGAGAGAATGGAGGGAGAGGGCAAATAAGAAATCTTAACACAGAAATGGGAAGATGGAAGTGGTAATGAATAAGTGCGGGCTGTCAGTGAGTTGTCTGATCAGGAGGACGGGCTCCTATCACACACATACTGTCAGCGCAGCAAGCGGAGACAGGCCTGATGGATTCGTATGATAGATGTGTGGACGCATGGAGCCGCGGCCCCAGCTGCTGGGCTTAATGAAATGTGTCCCACTACAAGATAGAGCGCTCTGATTTAAACACATCCTGCCACGCTATCCCTCTTCTCCCTAATACAGCCAGAAAGAGCCGCCTCCGCCGCCGCCACTGGGCCTCTCTCTCGGTTTGTCTTCCTATTTGAAAGTCAGCTTTTTTCATTTGGAACCAATCCGCTGCCTCCAGTCTCTGGCCCCGGAACGAATCACGCCGTGATTCTGTGCACCTGTGCATTGACAAGTCAAACCTGATCTGGAATGTGCTTTGTTGTTTTTGTTTCAAGGCCCGAGTCTCATCTTCCGCTCCGGTGCACCTTCAGCATGTGTCAGGTCCAAAACCGTTCGTTCTAAATCAGCATTAGAATAAAATTCTGGACCGTATGAGATTTCTATTTTATTTATTATTTTTATGTAGTTGGACCAAGAGAGAGAACAGAAGAAGAGAGGATTTTTCTACTTTTATGGCCTCTAATTTCTTCTCCCCTATTTTCCCTGTAGCCTCCTCTCCTTCCCCACCTCATGTCCCTCTCTGTCACTTCGCCCTCACTCCTCCTGCCTCTCGTCTTTCCCCCTGTGCATGTTGTTCCCCCGGGGCTCTGTAGTCCTGTTTCACTGCAGGAGTTCAGGGAATGGGGCCAAGGAGAGTCCTCGTCAGCCAAGTGTTTATAAAGCTTTCTGCCATGTCGACAAGGACGAGCTGTTTCTCTCCTCTCTCACTCTCCCAGATCCCAAAATCCCAAACACCGCTGTCCACTTTTCCCCTGGAAGGCCGGCCTGCGTCTCTACAATCACTGTCCTTAGTCCTGCCTTGTCCGTGTGTGCATATGCTTCGTTTGTTCGGACGGGCCTCGCCGAAAGCACTCCGCTTCCTCCCCGGAATAATTGATTTAACAAATTGCCGGCCATGTTTCATTCTGAGGATAGTGACAGGAGCAAAGCGGGGAGACGGAGCCGGGAGATTAATTAGGAAACAAAGTCATCTTTATGGAAATTAAATGCATCCTCTGATGATAGCCTTCCTTTCCCATCAGTCTGCCGAGTTTTCGTCCCCTCCCCCCTCCCACTGCATGATGAAGGACTGGGAGGCCTCCAGAACATCACAGAGATGACTGCCGGCACCGGAGCCCGGCGCGCCCACACAGCACCCTTTAGCAACGCCGTCTTCCAGCTTCCCGCTTTCGTGGGTGGTGTGTTTTGGGCCGCATCGAAGCAGAGCACTGAACCCCAAAAAAATAAACAGATGCTCCTGAAAACAATGCAGTATGCTTTTCCGAGAGGGGAAACTGCAGTAAAACAGAGGCCTGCATAAAATACAACCTCATATCTTGTACAGCCAGTCTCTGCATATGTGCACGGTTCTCCACAGAGCATTTGGTATAACAAGCTGAGCGCATCAACTGCATGAGTGCACATTGTAAAACTAGTATCCATTAAATGTAGTGCATATACTTTGGTATGACACTGTGCACTTCTGATTGCAGGTGTGGGATTAACTGCTCGGCCCCGCAGCTCTTCGACAGCCTGTCATCCTGCTCGTTTGCAGCTGCACATCTAACCCTGATTATTAATAATTTATTTTTTGTTCTCTGGTGCTTGGTTCAGAGAATTTTGAATACGCATAACATATCTGACTGCTCTGGTTGACCACGATATCAGTCTGAATATAATTAGTCTGAAAGAAAGACTCAACAACAACAACATCACCAACAGAAATCCCAGAGGACCAATCCATCTGTCCGAAGGATCAGCAGGACGTCGTTTTATCCTCTCTCTCTCTTTTTTTTCCATGACATGCTTTGACAACAGCAGTCATCCACCTCCTCTCAGATTCCACGACAGATGACTGGAGGTAGGCCGTTACCAGAGACAAAATCAATAGACAATAGGGTAGATTCGGGCTTGCTTGTGTGTGTCATCAAGCTTTATTTAAGAGAATGACCATTTGACACAGTGGAGTGCAACACACGTCAAAAAACCCGATATTTAGTCCACCAAAGACAACAGATATATAGACACCTCATCTTCATCCAACAACCGCATGTTACTTCCTATGCGAAATTTCTTTGAACAAATTTCACTACACTGATTTGAAGGCTACTACGAGGAACTTTTTTTCTGGTCCTCCTGTGCCTACCTTCCCTCCAGCGGGCCCAGCATATACAGCCCGGGTCTCCAGCAGCGTACGGATGAAGACATGATGAAGGCAATTGCAAATGACAAGGAAGTACAAAATGTAAAACATACTTTGGTGTTTCATTTTTACCTCTTTACCTAAGATTTCATAAAACGTATTTTTTTTCTTCGCCATTGGAGGCCCCAGTGGAGTCTGAGCTGAAAGAGTTTCTGGTGAACCTGCATGATTTCGCATTGAATCCAACCAGGTGGCACCAATGGCAAGACTTAAGAATAACTATACAAACAGCCAATCTTCTTGTTAATAGTCTCATTTGCTTATGCAGGTCATATAGAGGCACCAGTATTAAACTGAGACTGTTTCCTAACCAGTTAAAAATTCCTACTTTAAACTGTCAATAATCAACCAAAATAAGTCTGAGATCCCCAATTTTTAATCTGAAATGCTTCAGACATATTTTACCTTGTTTTACCCAGTTGAACAAAACCCTGGCAGAAATGATTTGGAAAAAATAAATAACTTTAATAAATTACCTGAACGTCACTAACAACTTTGTTGCATATACATAAAAAAATATTTAGAGATTGTTAAAATGTCTCAAGAGAAAACTGTAATGAAACTAAATAGCAGTGTATGACAGCCGCACCTCAAGGGTGTGAGAACCCTACAGAATCATCAGTGCAAAGCATCCCTTTGTGTGTGTACGTTAATGATCATCTGAATGTGGAGAAACAAAAAGGGCCAATTAGAATAACCATCATTACGCCCTAATCATCTGGGGTTGCACACCGAGAAATGGAAATTAGGATGGTGCTCAGTTTGTCCATTCCCCTGGGGGGGTCGCCGAGCATCTCCGCTGCACTGCCTCCCAAGCTGTTTGTGTGTCTCACTGTGCCATTTCTGCCCCTACTCCCTCTCTCTGTATCCATTTCATTTTCGTCCTCTTTTTTTCTATTTTTTTTCACTGTCCCCGGCTACCCATGAGCTCTTCTGTGGTTTTGTTGAGGAGGATCTTTCAGGTGCAATTTCTCCCTTGGTAAATATGTGTTGTGACAGGAGACATGTTGGAGATACTCTCAGGCCCGATCAGTGGAGAGAAACACATTGGATTGCAGCAAGTGTCCCAAGGGTTATTTTCCTCTGTGGCTATGATGGGCTCTGTGTGTGTGTGTGTGTGTGTGTGTGTGTGTGTGTGTGTGTGTGTGTGTGTGTGCGCGTGTGTGTGTCCCACTGTTCTGCAACAGTCAAATAGCAGAGTGCAGGAAATTACTTTTATGGAAGACATTATTAAATAACAAAATTAAACTAGGAAATACATTTCGTAGGAAATATCCAGACAAAGAACACAAAGTATTTTAAGCTATGAGACAAAGAACACAAAGACAAATTTGTATACACACCATGAGTAAGAAAGTTATTCCTGATATGATATGGAAATAAGCCAGGGCCAGGGAGTCAGGACACTTATGCTCTTATAGATTTACCGCAGATCTCAAGTCCATGTTTTAAAGTTTGTTTGTCGTCGGTTCAACCCTAAGTTTGCTGTCGTTATGGTTAGCAGCATCTTAGCATTCATTGTACTGATTTAGAGTGGTGAAACTTCAACGTTAACAGACACTTGCTAGCCAATCAGAGACAAGTATTTTTCAGGCCAATGGTGTACCAGGACTACCAGCGTACCACAGTGAGTTGTTTGCCATAACAATTTTTTTCATAACCCTTCAAATAAGTCCACTAAATGGAACCTAATAATTATCAATTATAAAAATACTTCAATATGCATTGATGATTCATATATTTGTTTACATACAAACAATGTACTTAATTCATCAATGATATATAATTAGTGCAATTTAAAATATACTGAAATACACATTAGTGCTCTTGAGTGTGCTTGTTATTAAAGTATGCAGGATATAAGTATCACTGCTTGCTGTACTAATGATATGATTTTTGATGATTCTCTTTTCCACTTTAGGGATAATTACCAAGAAGCAATATTTAAAATATAATAGAGAAAATCAAGAATGTGATCTGAGTGATAGTAAAATGTATTTCAAGAGTGGCTACATCAAGTCCCAAAAAGTGTTTTTAAAATATGTTTAATAGTGTTTAATAGCGTTTAAAATGACACAGTCACAGTGCAGTTAAGTGCACATACTTTCAAGATGTATTGTTGGCATGAGTTGCATATGTCAGTGAAACATCTGAAATGTAATTTGAGTCATTTTGACCCCAGGACAGCACAAAATGTTCTAAATAAATGAGACATCATATTTTTGGTTTAATATTGAATGACTTCTCCTAATTTAATGGGGACAACTGGGTAAACACAAACTCAACATGTTGATATGTAAAGTTATATGTAAAGCCATTAAAACACCCAAAAAATATCTCTTTCCAATTTTAGGTCAATCAGTGAGATTTTATGGTGATCTGCATATTTCTCCATAGTCCTGTAACAGGGATTCTGGATGTATACGGGTTTGGGTGTCGGGGGGGGGTTGTTTTATTTAAAGGGATATTTAGGTAGTCAACAAAAAACTAAGTACCTGACACATAAACTTTGGTAGCAATTTTAATTACAATAATGTTCTGCAGGTTCAAATTGCTGGGGTCAAAAATGACCCCAGGATAACAGGTGTTAGTAAATTTGAAGGTAGCATGCGGGTTAAATGTTGCAGAAATTAATGTTGACATGTTTTATATGTCAGGTAATGACTTGGAATAAAGTTGACTAAGGAGTTGAAACACAGAGGTGGGTGATAATTTATACTGTATGCTTTATAAACAGTCAAACCTGACGGGGTCATTTTTGACCCCAGAGGACAACAGGTGTGATTATGTGCTGCCATTAGAAAAATTCAAATGATTCAAGAACAGCATCCTCACTAAACTTTGATATGTACCTCTCTGTGATCAGTCAAATAGTAAAATATAATATAAAGTCAAAATAATTCATTGTTTCATTGTATTTTCACTCAAAAACAGGGTATACTTTTATGTAAACAAGGTCTATTGGCCCTAAATTCCAAAATGAAGGGAAACATTTGTTGTAATGGGTTGGACTGAAGTAAGACTAAAGGTGTAAAACAGAATTGATTGACAATTTATACTATATGCTTTAAAAACAGTCAAACCAGGTGGGGTCATTTTTGACCCCAGAGGACAAGTGTATGGCAGTCGGGAGGACAACACAAGGGTTCTAAAGTACAACAAAAACCATCTAGCATTTACATAACTGTGGTACTATCAAATAATAGAACCAATTACAATACTTCCATCAACAAGAAATCAAAAATCAATGGAACTTCCTTGAACATTAAAGTCCCCTGACAGTCTTCCCAAGCTTGCTGGTCTGTCTGTTAGCTCATGACGGATGCACAATGTGCTCTTACACAAACGTCCTGGACAGCACCTCGCGGTTCCCTTTCAATCACAATGTGTAATCCAACTTCCACTTCCATTCACAGCCTCAGACACAGGTAACATTACTTCTTCTTTTCTCGTCCACCAGCCGCAGCTACCGACCTAGATTCTCATCTTCCTGCTGTTGCAGGTTACGGAGCGTTTGGCTGTGGCTGACGAATGCCCCAATGCAATCACATCATTCTCCGTGTTGATTAAGAAGTGTTTCTGGACGTGTTCAAAAGGCCCTCCATCAGTTTTATTCCTCAGTTTTTTTCATCCCTCTTCCGAGAGACGCGCATGTCGGCAACCGTGACTTTCCACAACAAGACAGCCATAAAATAAATAAAAAGAGCATTAAAACGAAAGGAAACTTTTAGCGAATAACGCACGCTGCGATGCACACGCTGAAACTCGCAAGCACACCCGGGGAGAGAGAGAGAGACGGGGAGATAGGGGGAGATGGACAGATGCTGAACTAGAAACAAGCTAAATAAGTGATGAAATGCTCTGCTCTCGGAGAGGAGATGAAATGGAAAAATGTGTACAGCAGCGGCAGACTCCAGACTACACACTCACTGTACAAAAAAAACCGACATCCTGGTCAATACTGTACCCTTTTCATTTACAACCAATAGTCCCTGAAAGCTAATGCAGCTCGTTATGCTCACATTGTGCACACTCTTTCATGCTCATTTATTGAAAAACACACACAGGCATGCATAAATCCATTTTAAATTCAGGTGTTTTAGGTACTCGGATCAGATGACTGTCTTTAGATGGTGGAAAATCTGACACTCGCTCTTGTCAGGATCAAACCTCTCAGGACACAACTTTTAGCTTCAATTGATTGAGTTTTTTTTATAGCAATGAAGAGGAAACAAGCACTAAATGTCAGCCTATAAGTGACATTATGTCTTCTTCCTCTTCCTTATTTTGCTTTATTGCACTAGTCCCTCTTGATTTTTCTTACTCACATTGACAGCAATTATATTGAATTGCCTTCAGAATATCAAGCACACCGAAGTACACTGGAGCTGGTAAAAATTGTGCCTCGAATGAACACCGCTGACGCAACCGGCAGAGAAACACACGACATGTCAAAAGACTTCGTTAAAACATTTATAACATGGCTAAAGGTCACGATGATTACTGCTCAGTGCTTTTGAGCTGAAAAAAGTCATCATACCTTAACCCTGTGTCTTCACATTTATATACCATGTTTCTTTCTTTGTTGGCAACAGGAAGCATTACGTTGATGTAAGGCACACAAGTTGTAGGATGAACTGTACTGTTTAAAAGCAGATCACTGGTTGCAATTATCATGGACTGACTTCTTTATTAAAGCAACACGAGTTGGTTTTGGCTGCGCCGCAAACAGACTAACAGACATATTTCTGACAAAGCAGCCGCTTGACGACCGTTTGCTGTAGTGGCCAATCTCTGCAAGGGACAAACATAACCATGAAACAAGTTTGATAACGCTGTAATTGCAGATATTGTAATGCAAGGGCAGATATTGTAGGAAACACAAATGAAGCATGTTTGGGGAATAGTGAGGTCATGGTTAAGGACAGAAAAACAGTTTCAAAGTTAAAAAGCAGAGAAATCCTTCCTTAATTGAAAATTTCATTCAGTTTTCTACCATCATCACTTTCAATATGCAAGACATTCTGGACAGGACCCAATAGCAAGACCACGAGACAGAATTTGAGGACAAGGAAATACTTTATTTAATGATGGGAGAGCATGCAGGATCGACGGGGTGGTTCTCCGTGGACCGATACCGGAAGGCAGGCAGGATTACTGTGTGGATCCCTTGGTCCGACACAGGGCTGCAGGCAGATCGACGGTGTTATTCCCGTGGATCAACACCAGAGGGAAGGCAGATTAACAGGTACTCAAGGCAGAAGACGGTACCAGGGTTCAAATACTGCCCAGATCTCGTTAGTAGGATCTGGGTCTGGTGTGTCAGCCCGCAGGAGGCGATTAGCTGAAGTGTCTGCAGCTGTGTGGCCATGGGAGGTGTCTGGTCTGATAGGGATCCTGACAGACATTCTGTTATTGGAAACGTATCCTCCTTAGTCCTCTGGAATTCAATATCTAATACAGTGGGATCAATAATCATGTACTATATATGTAACAATATACTGTAATGAAACAGTGAGTCAGGTAAAGCAACTGGACTATTTACAAAGAACTTTGGGAAGAAAAGAGCACACTGTGAACTTTGGTAGCAAAGGAAGTCCCATTACAGTTTTTTTTACCTGTCCCCTCCTCCGCTAATGAAAATTCTGGCGGACATATCTGGAAGAAATAATCTCCTCTATTAATTTCATCCCGCTCCATCTTTATTGGTTCACCCACAGCACCTAAATTAAATAACCCTGTCAGGTTTAATTCTAGTAAGACATTGCTCTCCCAGCGCGAAGGACACACACATAAGCACACACTTGTATGTTAACCCGAGGCGTACCTCAAGAATAACCAATCGGGGCTTATGCGTGGCATTTCTGCAAAGATTCACAGTGCAAACCAAGAGCTTCAGAAAATCAATCGGAATGGAGTTTGTAGGTATTGAAGTATTGGTTGAAGCATGTAATCAAGGCGATCAGTGCCACACCTGAATACACATGTGTTGGTGGATTAATTCCACCTCAGTATTTAAGGCCTGCAGTCCAAACACGTATGAGCTATGTATGTAAGGGTCAGAGTTTAGTGGCTGGACCCTGCACCTGCTGTGCACCATACCTGTTATTGGTGACCTTGACGTTCTCACTGACCACTTTAAAGTGTGCTTGTTTACCTAACTCTATAAACGCGGCGTGACACATGCTCTTATTTCTATTCAAGATCAGGATTATTGATGTGTGTTCAGGGATCCACTGGGGACTGTGTGGGAGCCTCGTCTTTCTCGCCCTTGGAAAAAGACTAATCCATAGAGGTGAGAGCTCATAATGATTATAAGATGACTTTTGACTGCATGGAGGTGTGCGTTCTATAGGGCCTGCTTCGCTTAATTTAAATATCATATCACGATTAACGTCTCCTCCTCCTCCTCCTCCTCCTCCTCCTCCTCCTCCTCCTCCTCCTCCTCCTCCTCCTCCTCCTCCTCCTCCTCCTCCTCCTCCTCCTCCTCCTCCTCCTCCTCCTCCGGAGTATTCAGACTGGAATGAGGGCAATCCTTATTGCTAGAAAAAGTGCAACCTCCTTTTGTAAAAGCCCGGGGGTGGGTGCAAACCTCCGTCAAGCAGCTCCAGTGTGCCTCTGTGGCCGGACAGACAGGAAGATACGTAGTGAGAAAAACTGGGTCAGACTTGGTGAAAAGTGTTGGCTAAATCTGAAACAGGAATCATATCAGTGCTCTAAAACACTTAAGATATTATATTTGTGGAAAGGAACTTGGTGGTTTATAGTATCTTATTCTGTCAATGAACAAACAATTTACATGATTTTTTTTATATTTCTAAATTTGCAAAGGGTCCCTCATATTGCAAAGCCCAGCGAGAATCCACACCCGACTCTGCAGCTTCTTAGCTGCTTTTCACCCGTCTATGTTTACATATTTAATGTCACCCGTTCAAACACACTTTCCTACACTGATGCTTGAGGCTGCCGTGCAAGGTGCCACCTGCCCATCAGCGTCCAAACTGATGCTTGTTCACACACACACGCGATGTCACCGATGGCCCAGCCCTCAGGAGCAATTTGGGGTTCAGTATCTTGCTCAAGGACACTTCGACATGCGAACCGGAGCCCAAAGGCGCCCATTAACCCCCTTGTATACAACTGTAGACAGCTGTGTCTTGCTAACAGGCTCAGACAAACCGACAGTTCCTGTCCTGCTGCACTACCTGCCTAGCTTTACCAGAACGTTTGTACCCAGGTCAACCATCTGTAGGAAGACAGAGTAGTGCTGCGTGATCGTTGGATACGATTTTGTCAGGTGAGCAGAAAGAAGACTCAACTTTAGTCGTCCATGGTGCTCTAATTCTGGTGCATGTCTAAAACCGTGTTTACTAACACATGCATTCAATTAAATAATTATTTCTGTTTTTCTCTCCATGTATTTCTTTTTTATTTCTTAAAAAAAGTGTAATGTTAATATGTTGCCAGGCCTTTGATTGTCCAGCGTATAGAGGACTTTGGAGCAATGCATTATTCTATGATGTGGTACGGGTGCAATGTTTCTGCAGACTTCCGTATGCAGTACTCCCTAATTTGTGCTGGCTTTAGCCCCCCCCCCCCCCTGCACTTCTTTCATTCTCTGCAGGTTTTCTGTACATGCTCAGACCTCATTGTGCGAGCCGGGAGCTCCCTGGAGGAGGTGGCTGTGTTTGTGCAGCGGTCGGGAGCTGGCTGCCCTTGGAATGCTTTCCCCCAGAGTCTTGAGTTTCTAGGGGGTTCCAACTTGTGTTTGCGCGGCGCGCTGCTTATGAACTCTGCAACCTGCTGCTGTGAGATGGGGGCTTGGAGTTATGAGCACAGAGCAGTCGAGCGGTTATAGCAGCCTGAAGTAACACAGGGCCTGGCAGAAATCTGTTCCTATAAAGCTCTAAAGGCCCAAACGCTCTGAAAGCGATAATTGATGCTCCTATGGCACACAGCAGGCATCAGAGAGGCTGAACTTAAGCAAAAGGTTGCTATTTAGTCAAAAACAAAGTTGTGTATTTCAGATACCCCTCAGTGTTTTAACTAGATCTAAATAATGAAGGTCCTGATTCAACTATAAAGTGGATGACATTTAATTATTGATAGGATATAGATGAAAGTTTAACTAGATAGTGTGAAATTGACTCAAACAATCCATAGACTTATCACTCTGTTGGAGTTCTTGGGACTACAAAAACACTCCACTGGCAGAGCAGCGGTGTAGCTTCTCTTACGTCACAAACTATCTTTGGCAGAGTACAGACACCACCCTGCAAAGAGCACTCAAACCCAACAACAAACTTTTATTCTGGTCTGCCATCAAGTTACAAACGAATGACCCATTGCCCCTTTCCTACGTCCTACCCCTTTACTTCTAGCGCTCTTGCTTGGACCACAGCCATCTTTTAACTTAACCTTCATTTAGATTTAGGTCAGTGCTCCTGATCTTCAAACTACGACGCTCTACGTACCTCTCTAGCGGCACTTTTTAAGCCTTAGCTTGGCAAGGCTGCTCATGCTATGCATATCTTTTCAAACTAAAGTTCCATCTTCACAGGAAATTGGGTTGAAGAGAACGTGGTTGACATTAACTTTCTAGCTTTTAAGCCTTAGCTTAGCAAGGCTGCTCATGCTATCAACATAGGCAGCTTACTAGCTGGGACAGCTTATGAGCTAATTACTTCGTTTTCACAGAGCTGTGTGTGTGTTTTTTTCTGAGGAATACCTATATAATCAAAACTATAATTATAATTAACAGTGTTGCTTCACTGTGATGCCGAGTATGACGTTTGTTGTTACTCTAGCTAACAGATGCTAACTGGATAAATCTGGTAGCAGTTATTAAGTTTGCTAGATAAGAGGCAGGAAGCATGTGATTGGCCGAAAGGTGAAAGGGCAGTGACAGCACCACTATCATGGAAAGTGGTATTATGACATGAAAGTGGCACGGAATAAAAGTGTTATAGGGAAAAATAAGAATGTAATCTGTCATTATAAATACATTTTTAAATAAAAATAAATACAAATAAAATGTACATATTTACATACACACACATATATATATATATATACGTACATATACAAATGAAGTCATAATGTAATATAATGTTAGTATGACAAGCTTTTTGTCAAAATCCAAAACTTCATGACCAACGGAATGCATATACAGTATATTCTGCTGTCATAAGTTAACTGGGACTCCTCCATTAATTATGGATTATGGAATACTGTTGGCTGCAAAAAAATAAAAAAACCCACCAGCAGTGTTCTACAAATTCTAACAGAAGGCTGGATTTCTCAGACGTGTTTGAAGCAGCCTTTGCAATCATGCAAACTGGACTTTTTAGGACGTGTTTGGTCTAGAAACGCAAACTTCGGAGAATCCAACAACTGAATTGGGACACAGTGTCTCTCCGTGGTCTTGAAACATTCAAACACAATCTGTCCGTCCGTCTCTCTCCATAGTGCTAAATCAGTCAAGCGTGTCCCAAAAACTACAAGTGTGTATATTCTATATCATGTATACTCCTTCTCAACATTTGTTTTACACTAACATGCAATTATACAAAATCATGTCTCACTCAAACTGCAACTTTTCAATGCCATTGCCAATAACACATTATCATTTTCTTTATCGTCCATCAACAGCATACTCCTAAATAGGGTTTTTTAGAATGCATACTGGCCTTTTTTGACTATAGTCTATTTTGTGTTTTCAAGGTGAGCATAACACACTTAAACCCTGGATCAGTCTCCCTTTTTGCTTGTCCATGGTGCTGAAATGTTTAAACCCAGTCCTGTGTTTCCAAGACTAACCCAGTGGTGTCTCTGTCCATGGTGCTGAAATGTTTAAACCCAGTCCTGTGCTTCCCAGACTAACCCAGTGGTGTCTCTGTCCATGGTGCTGAAATGTTTTCGAACAGTCCTGTGCTTCCAGGGCTAACCCAGTGGTGTCTCTGTCCATGGTGCTGAAATGTTTTCGAACAGTCCTGTGCTTCCAGGCTAATCCAGTGGTGTCTCTGTCCATGGTGCTGAAATGTTTTCGAACAGTCCTGTGCTTCCAGGGCTAACCCAGTGGTGTCTCTGTCCATGGTGCTGAAATGTTTTCGAACAGTCCTGTGCTTCTAGGGCTAATCCACTTTTTATTCCCCAATCAGATTGCAATTGTAAATTCTTCCATTGGTGGTTCAGACACAAATGCATTACTTGAAGTGTGACAAGATGGATTTTCGTCTGATGTTTCATTTGCTGAACCCAATAAAACCAAAATGTAAATGAACCAGTAAGACCACCTTTTTATACACTTTTGGATACATTCACTGAATTTGAGTGGTGCAATTAAAATCGCTCCTGTGTTTCAAAATGGAAAGTATTGAAATTCCTCAACAAAAAATGAATTAACAAAAAAAACTATCCTTTATGCATTTTAACTGAATGCAAATGTGGATAATTGTCTGATGACTGGGAGTTGCTTCATGTTGCTTTGCTATTTTAACAGCGATTGCATGAGCAAGATGAAGTGTATGTTTTAATGAGGAGAGCCACATGATAAGCCCTCTGGGTTCTCCAGCTCTGTGAAGCCCGCACTGGATATGAAACACTTTGGATGTAAAATGTATCACCATGGCAAGTTAAAACATTAGCAAAAGAAGGGAGGTCTATTGATAATGGTAGCTGTGTTGCGTCATTATGCATGAAGAGTCATCTTCAAGGATTACAGACTTTGATTGCATTTTGTTGTAGATTGTTGAAAGTTCAATTTACAATTGGATGTTGAACTCTGCTGGCTTCCATTTGATAGTGATCTGTCACAAAGGGCAAGATCAGTAAGGTTATTTGTAGAGATGCACCGATACTGATATCGTATATTGGTCCAACAGTGACTCAATCTGCTTGATCGGGTTTCCGTGACCATTATTTGAATAAATTACATTTCAGTACATTTATATCCGTGTATCTATTTCTTACATTTTGATTTACAAAGTCAGTAAAGCAATCTTTAAATCTGGTGTGATCTTGTCTTAATCATAAATGAATAATCCCAATCACTTTTTTTATAGTGAGGCATATAGTTTATAAATTAAACATATGGATTGGTACTCGGTATCGGCCGAAACCCAAAGCCTAGGTATCGCTATCGGGACTAAAATCGGTACATCCATAGTTTTTGCTGTGTTTTCTTCAATAAAGAAACAATTGTTTGGATACATTATGAAATCTCGCAGACAGCATCTTCCCTAAAGTGCAGCTTCATGTGAAGATACTTCCTACGTATAGCCTCGAGGTTATGCTTTTCAGATCGAATAATGTTGTGGGCCCGCGCTGTAAGAGAGATTAAATTGGCTGAGGGAAAAAAATAACAAATATGCCCGCCTGTGAGCTGCAGTCATCCTTGTCCTCTGCAACCCCGTAACCCTACATTTCATGCTGTAGGTACTTTTCACCTGCGGCGTCCCATTGTCCCCTATCAAACCATCAGGCGATGCTCCAAACATCCCAGACTCCCTTTTTGCATTTCGATCAGGTGCGATGCCCCACTGAACTGCCACTGGCAACTTGATAAATCATTCAGCAATCATTCAGCACAGACATGGGTGACACTGCCCTGCCTGCTACTCTGAGCACCAGTTTGAAATTACCTGCAGTGAGTCTGCTCTGCTGAAAAGCATCCTAGTGTGGATGTGCTCCCTGGCCGGCTAGAATGATGCCAGTTTTTTTTCTTTTCCTAACTCTGTTGTTGCTCTCATCTTTTCCAACAGCTCATCAGGACTTTTTTTCTCTGGTGAGTTGTCTCTCAGCTTCTGGAGAATGGAGACAAATGTGGGCCTGTGGGCCTGTAACCATACCCTGGGCCCTAATCTGTACCTGTAACGGGTAGATCCTGTGGGAAACACAACCAATCACAACTGAAGTTTGAATAAACAATAGTTCATCTCAACGGTTTAAACACGTTTTCTAAAACCTCATATTCTTAGAACTTTACACACAAATCCTCCCTCATCATGAGAGCATGGTCAACCAAAGTGGCCTAAATCTCTTCAGAGTTTAAGGCCTTCCTTGGTCTTTTTCCTCCTCCCCATCCTCCTCACTCACTCCTGCTATGCCTCCAATGTTGCTATCCATTGCTCCAAAACAGAAGAGCTCACCTGTGGTCCTTTTTAAATTGAAGTTTGGCACGTTGAATGAAAGATTGTTCCATGTTGGCACAATATATTTTATTTGTTAAGTTTTTGCCACATTTTAGAGAATTGTGTGTTGCGCTATGGAAAAAAAAGTGTGCTTTAGAACCATTAATCTGAGTGCATAGCCGGAAACGTGCTTGCATTTTAGTAGAGTTGGTTCAGGGGTTTGGTACACGAGTTGCAGGCTGTGGTCATTGTGTTCCAAGTACCAGTATTAGCGTGTAAACAACTGAGAAAAACTGTAAATGTATCAGAGCTACAACGTCATTTTCCTAATAACACATGCTCTACTGACATGAACTCCACCACCCAGCCCCCGACACATATATCCAATGTATTTCTCTCTGTCAGCTTTATGTTGCCTTATTATGTGTCAGTTTATTTTGTTGTTTAGAAGAAAATGTGACCCCAACCCAAAAAAGAAAACATTTGTAGACTCAAGTAAGCTGTCAAATTCACATTAATCTCTTCATAGATTTAGTGTTTAGTGTTTATTAATCACAAAACGACAGGCAATTATGATATAGATGCAGTGTGTTCAATAAATCACACAGTTGGTAGAGCAGAATCAACAATACAGACTTGAGTTTAATTATTCCGAGGGACTTTGTGTTTAAACTTGTATCAGTGTTTAAGTGTGTGTGTGTGTGTGTGTGTGTGTGTGTGTGTGTGTGTGTGTGAGTGAGATAGTTTTGTGTGAGTCTTCTAGCTTTGGTCTTGCATATATGTAATTCGTTTTTAGGTCTCTCTTGCAAAGGAGATTTTGATCTCAGCAAGTCCTCTTGGATAAGGGAAAGCTTAACACGCTAATTGGGTGAGGTGGTGGTGGTGTTGTAGCAGACTGTTTCATGCGGAATTGTCGACTTATTCCGCCCACAGCCTTTTAACCAAATACCAAAACAAGATCAAAGAGCTGCATGAGGCGACCAAGCAGACAATTGCACCAGTTATTTACTTTTTTCTGAACTGGCTTCTGAATGCTGCATTTCACATAACAGTAGATTAAATAAAAGTACAACAATAGATTTAATGACATTTCAAAGCAGCCTGAGCTTAAGTCCAGGTCTTTGTCAGGACCGGTTGATTCATATTCAAAACTACAGAAGATCGCTGGAAGTAAAACACTTCAAATGTGACGTATTAGTCATTAAGATCTTTATCAGACACACAATAGGGTAATGAAATGAGTTACACTTATCAGGGCCGATACTAATTAGGACACACTATACATGGTAATAGCTGCATACAAGGTGGAGGAGAGATATTACTGTGCAGTTTTGTTCTGCTGAAGGCTTCTGAATGCAGCTCAAGGTTTTTTACTGATGGCTGGGTGGAGGTGATTCAACCCTGTGCTAGTTAACATCAAGCTTTTACCCGGGAACAACATTGTTTATGTTGGCAACTGCTGGCTGTCAAGGTCAATCGTCATCATATTCACTTTTCTCTCTTGTACACCTTTGAGGCAGTGGTGGAGTGGCCATCTGGCAGACCAGGGGTTTTCCCAGTCGGCCGACACAGCCGTATTTGTTTTTGTTAGACCGGCCCATAACAGAAGTAGATGTGCCTGTTGTTTTGTTTTTCTAAATTGACACTGGGCTGGTGGTGATGATAGAGAAACGTGCCATCTGTCTGTAAAAGGCCTGCCTACACTTGAGTGTGTGTGGGTGCGCTCAGCTGAGAAGTTGTCTTGCCCAACAGAGAGTGTGTGACAAAACACATTAAGAGCTGCATTGATTGCAGAGAGGGGGGAGATCCTCATTAGACGGGTTACTCTGGAGAACACCGTCCACTGAAAGTGTAGAATTTCCCACAGACGTTTATGTGTTTAATGAATGAAAGAATTGTTGAATTATCGTTATTTACATCAACCATCATATTGGCTAACAGTGAAGGTGTCACCAGATAAAAAAAACAAATAAAAGGTCTAATAATTCTTAATTACAAAAGTTCTGACTGGTCAGGAATCGTCGTGGTTTTATATATTAATAGCTAATTACAGACTCTGAGACAAAACGCACAAGAAGCCTAATTCTTCATTAAAATGACTCACTACACGTTAACAATCGTTAACAATCGGGGAGGTAATTTGCAAGAAATAAGTATATATGATGGAAGAGTGGCACAATGTAACCTGCCCCGCCAGAGAGTTTCTTGCACAGAACCACCTGAAAAGCCGCCCTTGGAAGCTGTCCACACTGAAAGGAGAGGCACTTTCAAGACATATTTGAGGGGGATTGGATGAACCATCTCAGCAACTCATTCTTTTTGAACAGCCCCGTTCATCAAAGTGGAGTATACAATCTCGCAACGCTACTTTCTGAAGGTATGTTCCCTCTCTCTTACCCATTACACAGCTTTAGTGTTTTTATGGAGTGGCACGGAGCGTGAAGATGGGCGGTGTGCGATCGATTGTGCCGGTCTGGTTCCAAAATGCCAAGGGCCGCTTTTTCTTTGTCCCAGTCCAGCGCTGCTTTAAGGTCACAGAAGATGTGAAACAGGCTAAAAACCTTCACCAACACCACCTAATTCTCATTTTAATATAAAACAAAACCTTTCATCCCAAATCTTACCCCTTGTTGTGTTCATTAATTCAGTTCATCTTTCATGTAGCGCCCTCTCTGTGCCACTTTGAGGTCAATAATAAATTTGACATAAGTGAGGGCGACAGAGGTCCGTTCTCACTAAGTGTATTACACAATCTTTGTCTTCTTGTAATTGGGAGGGTGAGTGTGTGGTCAAACCCCCGTGCGCTCTGTGTCGCTCATTATGGGCCAATTGACAAGCTGAAAAAAAAAGGACTTCTCATATCTACTTCAAAAGGGCGCACGTAATCCCTCAGAGTCTTAAGTGTTTAACCCTGTTCTTACATCGGCATTAATATGCCACCTCGTGACTTTCAAGATGACAATATGCAACCTGCACATTTACAACACTGGGGCTGGGGCGCGAGTCACTGTTATGAGATCACCGGTCCAGATTCATATTTCCACTCCTTTATGTGTTGGGTAGTTTTCAGCTTTTGAAATGGCCGTTAATGACAGAATAATCTGCACATAAGTCAGACTTTTTGTCCTTGCTAAGCTCCAACAGGAACCTGTGTATGACAAACGGCCATTCTCAGTGTGCTCACCTGGTTTAGGTCTCTCGAGTGTCCTTTTTTTATACGCTTGGTCGTACTGAGGCATATAGCTTTAACACTCAAACATGCGGTTTGTTCAGAAGTCTGTGGAGCAAGTCAGCCGATAACCTGAAAGTTGTTGGTGTAGTGTGTTGCATGCATTACTGTTGTTTAGGAGTTAATGCAGGTGTGTAAACCAATATCCCCTTAACAAACACAAGCCCACGCTTACTCTCGCACTCACCCACGTGCACACATATGCACGCACACAAAAACACACATCGACACAATCACATTTTCTTTCTTAAAGGTGGTTTTAGATGTTGAGTATTTCTTTATAAAGTTACAAATCTGGGGCAAAATCAACAAAACTCAGTGTTAAAGTTAAGAAAAACATCCTCGCAGTTATTCAAAATCATTTTCAAGGCTCTGAACACCCACACAGGTGTTTTCAGTTGCTCTGTCTGATGATCTCAGCTCACATTGAAGGTGGGCCAGAGCTTTGATGCAAATTTATTAGGTTACAAATCTTCATCCATCAATAACAATGATGTAATTTGTCCTGCCCTAGCAGATGCAACACGGCTAACAGGAGACCCAGGAAGATGTCAATCAATTACAGTCCATACACACGCATGCATTATTAAGAAGAGGTCTAATCAGGCAGATTAGCTGAAAACACCTGTGTGGGTGTTCAAAGCCTTTAACACCCGCATCCTGTTCTATTCGGCTTCATCAGGACTCTGTGGTTGTGGTTTTTATCAGCTGTTTATTAGAACAACCCCACAACTGCAATAACACTTTTTTTCAAATGTTGCAAAACTCTGATTAAGTACGTAAATGGTTGGTTGGACCTTTAATACTATACTCACGTGCCTACACATGTACTTTGTAAGCATTTTTGGTGACTGCAAGTACTGCAGGAGCTGATGAGTGAATGAGTCGCAGGTGTGCAAGTGGATTGGCAACAGGTGTGTGACGGAGTGCTCCGTCCAGATAAACACACACACACACACACACACACAAAAAAAAACAAACGGGGTACCAATCAAGACACACAAGGGGAGGTAAACTACAGAAAATAGTTGGACCATGATCTTCAAAATCTTTACCTAATGAGATAAAACGTAGTGAAATAATAATAAAATATCATTCACATTGATTAATTAAACGTGACCAAAGAACACTCAGCTGAGTTGTTCTCCATTCATATACCAGTATTACAGTAAATGTGTTGTGATAGGTGCTCTTCCCGAACTCAGTTTGTGATCAGGAACATGAAGGACATTGTTGATAGTTCATCCCTTTCACAAAGTGCAACACCATACTGCAATAGCTTTTGTCAGCCCTGAGGTTATCAGGAGAATAAGGAGACAGGTTGTGAAGCTGGTGCACAGGCTGTGAATGCGATAACATGAAGCGACAGGTCAGGGAGTTTATCTGCACACGTTAATGCTATCGGCCTTGTGGGAGGCAGAGAAGAAAAAAAGAAGAAGCATCCACCACAGACTTCACACCGTTGTGAATATCCTCACATTAGCAGGGTTTTATCGTGGTTGTGTGTTTTGTTTATACAGTGCGTCAACAAAATTCCCGTCGCTAGCAACCATGCGTAGAAACAACAGTTCATATAATCTCGAAGGTTGGAATAAATTAAATGAAGATAAAACACTTAATAAATCTGGGAGTGCTCCGCAGAAACAGAGAATGAATTGGTTAAAGCAGAGGGATTTTCTCCACTAATTGCTTTAGATGACAGGAGACATTGTTTGTCCTTCATTACCATAATGACACAAACAATTGTATAATCTTTGAACATCACATTCAAATCTCTGTGCATGTGGTGGGGGCTTAAACGAGTGTGCGCGGATGTGTGTGTGTGTGCGCTGAGTGCTGGAACAGTATGTGTGTTGGTGGTGGTACAATAGACTTCTACCGTATTTACATGAAAATGTTGCAGATCATGAAAATCCTAATGCTTTAGTGTATTAAATCATTCACATGCAAAACGTAAGTTGCAAGTTGTTAAATACTACTAACATGTGAGACCGTCTTTTTTTTATGATCTGATGACCTTTCAATTGACATTTGTGATTTAATAAAAAAATATATGTCATTACAAAAATCAACAAGAAAAAAGTAACAAGCTCAAATCTACAGTAACTATTTAGGGAAGCTTATTTTTAAAATGACACATCCGCACAACTCCCTTCTCCATAGATCTCCTTTAAAAAGTCTGACAATACAAATGGCATGTGTCACGGATGCGCTTTCCTAAATCAGAGGTAACCAGCGGCGCACCTTTATCATGTCTCTTCCATCTGAAGAAAGTACCCTGCATGAGGTAAGTTTGCCAACGGGAGAGACGCGACGCAGAACAGTTTGGGGGGAGTGTTGGGGCAAGAGGAGGAAGTGAGAGCCTCCCCCATTCTGAGCTGTAGAGTGTCAGACACTAATGCCTCTGAATAGAAGCTCTACTCTAGGGTATTAACTCAAACATGGACGACTAATGCCATGGGATAAAGCGTTCAGCCTCACTTACAGGGGCACAGGCACTCCCACAGGATCACAGGGGCCTGGGCAGCAAGCATTAAATTACCACACACTTGCCTGTGTGCCTGTGCCAAGGGATAGGCTGGAGGCAGGAGGTGCAAAGCCAGAACCAGTATCCACAGCCGAGAGAGCCTTTTGATTTTCAGATATGTAGTACGGGCAAGGTGCCAATACAGATATATAACTGAGGAGGGAGAATATATTGAGTTAGCTGTGCAGATCTGAGAGTGGGCCGGATAACCACCAACTTTATGTTTACACAAATAACCAGGTGGGCCTCAATGAGCAGTGTTCCTCTTTGTCTTCAAAGCAGCATATCAGCGTGTTTAGCAAGTTTTAAGTTCTTAATTACAAAACATATATATATATAATGATCTGTTTTGGTCATTTTGATTTCCATTAATTTTCATATTGTATGAAAATGTCATATCAGAGTGCTGAAATGTGTGTGATTTGTGTCAGTGTTAGATTATCATTCACTGGTAATGCAGGTTAAATGACACAGCCGATCATCTCGCCGCAGCGTTTAAATAATACCACCGCTGCTGCCGTCGAATCTTGGACATCGCTCGGAAGGCCGGGTAGGCTGCTGAATACCGCTCTCTGCATAGTTTGTGCTGACGCACTTGAAACTTGCATCATAAAGGTCAATCTTAGCGATAAAGCTGGGACAAAGAGGTTATTGACGGCAAATCAAACCATCCATATATTGATTATCCATAGAGTCCAGTAGAGAGCTGAGCCTGTGTGAGTTACAACAATCTCACTGTTCAAGGGAGCCATTGGTTTCCATTCATTTCCATATGGTATGAAAATCACACATAGATTGCTGAAATCTTTTTGAGTTTTGTCAGTGTTATATTATCATTGCTTTGTAAGCAGTTCACAGTATTAGGCTAGTGTTTTTTTTTGTTCTTCTTGCAGTCTACATATCACATGAAATGGCCAAAACAAACAATTTGCCTTCTTTCCAACATCTGTTTCCGGTCTGTGGCACCTGGTTCCTGCTGAAGACGTAAGCCTTCAAATGTTGTTTGTTGATATTTGTTTGAAATAGGCTCAGTAATTCCCTACAACAGGTGGGCCCTGTTATTTTAAACTTAATATTTTTTAAAGAGGGATAAATAGTGAGTTTGTTTGGGACTATTTTAAGCCGTGAATGAATACACATGTGGTGCACAGTGGACGGCAAGTAGAACTGACTCCAAATAAGCCACAGTGTCCATGTTTGTTATAATAAAAGAACATGTTTATCAAGACGTTTTTAATTGTTTATGGAAAAAAAACAGAAGAAGAAACTAAATCGAGGTTAGGCTACAGAGATAATAATCGTTTTCATGAGATAATACCAGTCGTATCTTTTTGTGGTCCACATTTATATGAAAACTGTGCATTGTAATATCTCATACAATTACAAGTAAACTTTTGCTAAAAATGCATTCTCTGGTTTTACTGTTATGAACTAACAAGTTGAGCAAGTTTCAAGAATCTGCCACTTTCAAATTGTACATGAATATTAGGAGACCAGTAGCCGGCATTAACAGCAGAAAAAAAGAAGACATCGATTCTTTTTTTAAACCCTGCAGCATGTTTTACAAAATAATAAAGTGTCTGTGACTCATCAATCAAATCCTCCATTTCAAAATTCCCCCAAAATGAATTTTCACCAACCGTGGTCAGCTGCTGAATGTTAGCGGAGTAGCAAAGATCAACAAATCTAATTTGCGGCGCTTCACCAAATATTTTCCGTCAATTACACTGGATTTGAGTCAGTGGGTGTCCTTATGAATGATAAAATGACTCTGCTCTGCCGACTGTCCCGGTAGATAAACCCCCCACTGCTACATCATGAAATCATTCATGATGCGTCTGAACTACTGGCTTTGATTAAGCAAAATCTGATCATATTTTAACATCAATCCCTGCAGTCTACAAGTCATGCGTCTGATTTCAAAATCAGACGCAAAATCAGATTTTTTCCATTCATCATTATTGATAGTGTATTCATAACCTTGACTTAGAATAATATTGTCTGCGTTTGCTTTCCCCCTTCGTCATCTAAATTGTCCAACTGCTTCCAAAACTACTTCACTTCCTCGTATTGCCAAGGAGGTTGTTAAATCATTTAATGCCTGATTGTTTTTGATGCTCCACTTTGAAGTCAAAACAATTACAATGTATAGGTAAGTGTTCCCCTCTCATGGTCCGATGATAAAACTCGGGTTGTTTAAGAGGGAATGTTGAGAAGAAATGCACGGCTGATAAACTCTAAAGTGTCATCCAGCATAATGAATTACTTATTGCAGAAACGTCAGAAAGAGATTAAGGACGTGAGAGCGGCTTATTTCTGTGGCTTATTTTGAAAAGCCATCGTCTGCTGTCTTTCTCTCCTTTTTTAAGCACTCATTGTCAAACTTATCTCCATGTCTTTAATGCTAAGTTTAATAATCAGAACACGATGAGAGACAGATTGGCTGCCCTGGTGGCACAGACAGCATCCATTGACATCGATGACGTATCTTGCCACTAGGGGTGACATCAGGGGGTGGGTGGAGCCAAAGTCAGCTTGTCGACCAGAAAGTAATACAACTGTTGAGTTTAATTCGTTGTTCGATGAATATCAGGCATCGACTTGCCTGAAAAATACACTTTAACCTGAGAACAAAGTGAAGGGGAACACTTGGTTTAAAGAGACTCTACCAGATATTTGAGCAAGTACCCCAAAATGACATATATTGACATGTGAGCGACAACGCCCTAGGGGCCGTAGTATTATTGACAGGAACAAGGGAGGTGATGTTATTTTTAAGAAAAAAGGTCAGTGTGGATGGCTGGGACAACAAAATGTTGGAATTCAATACTGTTTTTTTATTTCAGCATGATAATTCAGTCCCCAAACCTTAACAAAGTAGTCATTTTAATCACATTGTAGCATTTGCACATCAGAAAACATTTATTTTTTGAACTGGACCTAGTCACCATGACTTCAGGCATTGGTTTGTTAACTGACTGAAAACCTAAGTTTGGCATTCTCGACGTCACCATCTTCTTTTTTGGAAGCAAATGTGACAGGAGAGGGTGGAGCTAAGTACAATCAAGGGCGGAAACGTGACCAAAATGTACAGTTCACTTTCGTTAACTAAAACCACACTGTGAAAGGGTTTAAGTTCAAAAACAAAAACACGGACAACTACAAGACCGGACAATGCTGTGTTAGCTAACTGTCAATCAAAAGGTAGCCCCGCCCTAAAGCATACCCTGCTTTATGATCTATTTGACTCTAAATGGACCATAGTTTGCTAAATGAACATCATGCTGTATTGAAGAAGACTTGAAAAAAGCGATTGAGACCATAAACTCATGTTTACAATGTTTACTGAGGTAATAAATCAAGTGAGAAGTAGAGTCATTTGCTCAGATTTCTATACAATAGGACCTCTTTTTGTAACGAGAGGAGTCGCCCCCTGATGGCCAGTCGAGAGAATGAAAGTTTAAGGCACTTCTTCATTGGCTTCACTTGTTAGAGCTGGAGGTTTGCCTGGAAGGCACAGGAAAATTGCATTGCCCTGCTAATGGGGGAATCTGATCACAGAACTGAATCTTTCTGCTGCCCAAAGAATTAGTTAGGTCTTAACCATGATGAACACAAAAAAAACCCCGTCAAAATACGTTATTTTGTTACTGCTCTCCAGAACGACACATATCAGTGTTTTATTTGATCAGACTCCCCTATCAGCAGGGCCACTGGTTAAAGTTT